>NC_060884.1:33427472-33619972 GCF_014805685.1 Silurus meridionalis | reverse complement strand
CACTGTATATCTGTATATAATTGATCTTTTGATGTAAACATTTCAATTTTTTCAAATTGATGTTTATTTAATTAAAAACATGAATAATAAATAAATATATATTTATATTTTCTAAATTAAAATCTGTTTGTTGCAGGATTCAGTTGAAATAAGTTTAGGATCAGATCTGTGCTGTCGCTGTCTCAGTTCATCATGTTTAAATAGTCAACATTAAACTCAGAGTCCTGCTCAGACTTTTATGTAAGCAGGGGGATGAGGGATTTTATAGTTGAGGAATGTGGAAGGAGGGAATAATCACACCATTCTCACTCTCGAGTCGAGCACCTGATCCTTTTTTTCTTTTTACAGTCATACTGTATTCACTCTGAGCCACAAAACAACAGTGTGAATCCAACTTCAAAAAAATGATCAGGGAAAAAGTTTATACTTTAATACGCCAAAGAATTCTGATTTATAATCTCCTTCCAAATAATCCTTCTGGCTCCAGAGAGTCGAGAGGAGAGGAGAGGAGAGGAGAGGAGAGGAGAGGAGAGGAGAGGGGGATGAAGAGAAATGAGAAAAATGGAGCGGGCAGAAGATGAGAAAAGAGAAGAGACAGATGAAAGAGAAGAGAAGAGACAGATGAGAGAAGAGAAGAGATAGATGAGAGAAGAAAAGACAAGAGTAACAGGAAGGAGAGAAAAGATAGATATGAGAAGAAAAAAAGAAGAGAGATGTAAGATAAGAGATAGGTGTGAGAAAAGAAAAGGAGAGATATGAGAAAAGAAGAGAAAACAGGATGAAAGGAGAGAAATGAGAGAAAAGAGATAAATGGGAGATGAAAGAGAACAAAGAGTGATAGATGAGAGAAGAGAAATAAGAGGCAAGAAATGAGCAGAGGAGAAGAGATAAAGGATGAGATGAAAGATGAGAAATGAGAAAAGAAGCAATCGATGAAAAAGGGTGAGAAAAAAAGAATGTGTTGATTAAAGAGTGATGTGTAGCTCCGCCCATAATTTGAGTTTATACAGAAGTACATGAGAAGGAGGAGTTTAGGTTTTTATTTGGCTGTAGTTCCTAATCTGTTCATGTATTTGATCTCTAAATCTCTCCATCCCTCTCTCCCTCTAACAGCCATGATATTTATCCTGAGATAACACTGCTCCTGTCCATTTCTGCTCTTCAGACCTGCCTGATCCATCCTGATGCCCTTCCTCTGGATGGAGTTCTTTTCACCTGGAGACCACTCACTGCAGCTGTGAATGTTCTCCACATGAACAGCCTGAAGATCCATGAAGTTCCTGTGGAGGTTAAACTCAAGATCCATGAAGATGTATTTGGAATGTAATTTGTTATAAACAGTGACTCAGGACTGCATTTACCATGAACAGTTCTGCATCTGAGCTTCCATCAGTGCACATTTGAGGTCCTCAACAATGAAAGAACTGTGACGAATGGACATTCAGTGTCGAGCTAAAGATGGGTTCGCTTTGGGGTCTGGTTCCTCTCAAGGTTTCTTCCTCATACTATCTCAGGGAGCCACTGGCTCACTCTTCAAGAATAAAAAACAATTCTGTATTTCTTGAAAGCTGCTTTGAGACGGAGTGCATTATTAAAAGCGCTACACAAAATATTTCAACATCCAGGAAATGAAATCTGTTCTACATTGGACCTTCACCGGAGATGATCAGGAGGAATTTCATTACCGTCCATGTCAGAAAGAAAATGTGTGAAACGTGAGAGAGAGAAAACGATCAAATATTTCAATGCGCTCAGAAACCATCGCATCATTGGCAGGGTGATTTATTCACAAGTTTCGAGACTGCTGGTGCTACACCTGGCGTTAATCTGACCACGTCTCTACCACGTGAGCGAACGTCCACGACAGGAAGTTAGAGCAAAGTGCAAACGTGAAATTCTGCCCTCTTCATGGAAATGAAGATGCAGCTCTAAGCTCGTTTTTTGTTTTTTTAACACCATTGTCAAGATCCTTGACTTGAAGACACGTTCCAGAAGAACACTAGGAGCTGCATTACCGTCCAAAGGAACTATTTTGAAAGTGATCGTGTGAAAACGTCGAAAAAATAAAGTATTTCTCATAAACAGAGCGAGTCTACAAACTTTGAAACCACCTCCTATAGAAATGAACCCACAGTTCTCTGGGAACAAGATGTACCAAAAGTATGTGGACACCAGACCATTCCACATTTCCCGTTCCACATTTCGTCCGTATCTGCTGTTATAATAATTCAGGAACACCTGATTTTTCCAGGCATATGTGGTTCTTCTCCAAACAGTTCCCACAACGTCTGAGCCACGAGATTTTCTCTTCACTTGAAACCTGTTCCATCATGAGAAAAAGTGGACAAAGCCAGCTCCATGAAGATCTGCTTTAACATGGGTTGGAAGATCTGTGAACGCTGACTGCAGCCTCACCTTCATCAGAATCAAAATCTAGTGAAACATCTTCCCAGAAGAGTGGAGGTTAACAGCGAATGGAGACTAAATGTGAAATGGGATTTAAACAAAATAGATGAATCTTATGGTCGAGTGTCCACAAACTTTCGGCCGTAAAAAAAAAAAAGAAATCGATTTGAGTTTAATGTTTATTTTATTAACATTATTACATTGGAATGAGACGCCTTATGAACACATGGCACGATAACATTATTTACACGTCTGTCAGGAAGCCGAACACACACACTGACACAAAGTAGGCGATTCTCTGAGGGATGGAGGAAACGTCATACGGAGACCGACGCCTTGAAAACAACCCCCTGAATGAGCTCCAGTTAATAGAACACCGACGCCGAGCAATCGGAGCGAAGACGACTCGGGTTATTCGCAAATAAAATAAAACAAAACAAAAAAATAAACACTGCGACGGAGAAGCGGCTGTAACGGAGCAGAGTGTCCATCGGGGGGCGTCTGCACAGTGCTAGGCTACACGGTCCAGAAAAAAAAATACAAACACATTGTCTACAATCGATCGAACAAACAAACGATGTCCAATTCGTCTCGTCTCGAGCGCTGCTTCATTTTTTTATTTAAATAAACTAAAAAAAATTTCTCTTCATCAGCTTATAGTGCTTTTAAAGCTAATTGCACAAACATTTTAGTCGTGGTAGTACAGATACGTGTGTGTGTGTGTGTGTGTGTGTGTGTGTGTGTGTGTGTGTGTGTGTGTGTGAAATTTAAACAGACATCTTGCGTTTTTGTTTCCTTCTCTCCTTTTGTTTTTTTTTCTTGGCAGCATTTTTGACGACGCTCTCTTGTGTGTGTGTGTGTGTGTGTGTGTGTGTGTGTGTGTGTGTGTGTGTGTGTGTCAGTGTGCAGTCAGGTAGTCCTGTGTGGAGTCGGAGGCGAAGGAGTCGGCGTCGTCGTTGTCTGAGTCGTCTGTGGAGTCGTCTGCGGCCGGCTCTCCGGTCAGAGCGATGCGAGCGTAGTCGTCCGTGTCGATGGACTTGCAGAAGTGAATGGCGTACTTCAGTTTCTCCTCCAGCACCAGTTTACAGGAGTAACGAGGAAGCTTGAGCAGGAAGAAGCACGTGTACGACTCCGGGAGGAAGTGGTCTGGAGGGTTGTACTTATCCAACACCTGGAAGTTGAGAAACGAGGGAAGAAATAAGGGTTTACTTTATTGATTTTGAGACACGTACAAAAACAAAACAAAAACCTGAATTAATGGAAGAAAGTTCTGTCCTTTTTGTCTCCAACAGAAGAACTTGTGTAAGATGAAGAACAGGAGAGAAGATGTGATCAGTCTCCCTCACTCCCACAGGGAGGTGGAAGCTTAATGGTTTGGGGTTGTTTTGGAGCAGAAAAGGTTCCAGAAAAGTGAAAAACAACAACATGGCAACCATTCCAGACTTCAACACCATGCAGTTCTGTCTGGAGTCGAAGTGACTGATACGTCTGAGTTCTGTACGTGTTATTTAGAGAGTAAACAGACGTCTGGAGTGTTATCTATCATGAACCCACCTGCCCAGTCACTGCACCTCAATCCTACTGAACTGCTCTGAGATGAACAAGAAACATCTAGAAGAGTAATTCAGCTGAACGTTTGGAGAAACAAGTGTCTGGATGCGGAGAGTGTGTAAAGCTGTTCTTCACAAGGGAGGATTTTTCACTGAAAATAAAGTGGAACATCTGGACATTACAGAGTTCGGTGTGTAGAAACAAAAGGAACATGCATGTGTCTCCCATGAAACACTGTATTTTACACTTTTCACGGGAACTGTAAATAACGGAGTCTTTTCTATCAGTAGGAACCAAGAACTACTCCACAAATAAGGCAGACGTGTGTTCAGGAGAGCAAGTGAAAAAAGAGTAAGGCAAGGAACATTGGAGGTGGAAGTGGTGGAGAGTGAACCTAGGAATGAGGATGAAGGTGCACACAGGTGGACTATGTTCTATGAAGGGTCAACAGTGCAAAGTAATGGAGTGTGTGAAAGAAGTGAAGAAGAAAAAAAAAAGATTCCAGGAGGAAAAGAGGAAGAGCAAGGAGGAGGTTTATGGAGGTGGTGAGGGAAGACATGCAGGTAGTTGGTTTGAAAGAGGCAGATGAATAGGACAGGGGGTATGGAGACGGATGATCCACTGTGGAGACTCCTAATGGGAGCAGCCGAAAGAAGAATTGTTAAAAAAATAAATAAATAAGAGTAAGCAGCAATCACAAGGGTCCAAGCACTTCTGTTGTTTATGATGTTGTTAAACACATTTATCACAATTATTAGAAGACCTACATTATATTATAATAATGATTGAATAAAACAACCTAGTGTTTAAAAAAAAATAAATCAATGCAGCAATTTACCACAATTACATAAAAAATACTGTATGTTCTGTCAATTTATAGTTACATTTAATTTCTTGTTTTTATTTCTATTAAACATTAATCAAATGAATTAATTTAGCCATCAGGGGCGATCATTGGGGTCCAAGCACCACTTTATATGTAAGCTTGCACAAAATTGTTTCTGCCAGAGGTTGAAATATTTACAAACAATTACACAGATTAATTGAATTAATAATTTAAAAAAATATTCATTTTATGGAAAATAATATTTTCTTAGCTTCACAAAGAAAATTAAAAAATCAACTCAATAAAAAGGCAGAAACACTGCCCCTAGAGGCCAAATCCTGCATAGCAATACCTGATTAAAAGGCTATAACGTGTTATTGAAGTTAAAATAAATAAATAAATAAATAAAAATACTCGCCTGCACCACGAAGTCCCGTCCCCGGAAGTCAGCGATGGTCCTGGGGAGGCGTGTTCGTCCCCACACAAACCTGAGGAAGAGCGAGCGTTCCGTGTTGGAGAAGGACTCCATCACTTCCCAGAACCACTGGATTAGTGGCGCCGTTGGCTCCACCCCTTTATACGTAGCTACCGATTTCAGCAGGTGAAGCGGGATGTCAGGACTGCCACATACCTGTAATACAGCACCGGTACGGTCACTCTGTAATCTGATCTGACCGTGATCATTCTAATGGCTTTTATAATATACTTCTAGCAATCAACCATCGGTGCAGATTAATTGGAAAAACTGATTTAATCGGTCGACCTCTAGTTATTATAACAGCTAATATAGAGAATAGATGTGGAACCAGATGTTTAAAACGAAGCACATAGCAATCTTATCCTCTGGTGTCCACAAACTTTTCGACTTATAATGAAATTCAAGTCGACCGATTAAAATACAGCTCATAAGTCACAGGACTTGAGATAACCCTCTCTACAGAATTAAAAAGCAATGAGGTGGAGCTGGATAACCCCATAACACCACCACATTAAAACACACTGTGGTGGACTCCACACTGGTAGGAGGAGCCAATTCTCAGATGTTCAGATGTTCTTCAGAAAGCCGAGAGTTAAACTACTACTGAAAGGTGAGGTATGAGAACTGTAGTGTGTTTAATAGGGGATATGTAAAGTGTGTGTGTGTGTGTGTGTGTGTGTGTGTGTGTGTGTGTATTTGTGTTCGAGCTCTCACCATGGTCTCCAGCTCATACCCAGTGAAGAGAGAGAGAAGCGGAACAGGAACCACCCGAGCCATACCTTCTCTCACAGCAGCCACCTGCTCATCAAACTCATGCAACCTAAAAACACACACACACACACACACACACACACACACACACACACACAATAAAAACCCCTGTGCTAAAGATATCTAAACACCTGAAGTTCTAGCTGAAAGGGATGAAATACAGCATGGAGTAAGAAATCAGGGTGATAGAAGTGTGGGCTGAACCCTACCTGTAGTTGATGGCAAGGCGGACGTACTCGGCTCGGTTGTCCAGGCTGATGTGAGCATGTTTGGAGCTGAGCTGGACCTCCTGTCCACAAGCATTGGGCACGGTGAAGGGCAGAGGGATCGCCTCAAACTCCTCTGCCGATGCCTCATTATCTCTGATGTACATCAGACCAGGGATAAAGTCTTTATCCACCTGACACACACAACAACAACTTGATTACAGCAGATATAAAAGCATTACTTTGGACCAAACACTGACCAAAAGAATTTCATTTTCTCAAATTGATTGAGGAAGACAGAAGAATTGCTAAACATACAGACACGGAAAGAGAGGTAAGAAGACAGACAGACAGGCAGATAGAAATAGAATAAATATATAAATGTAGACATTCAAGGAGATTGACAGACAACGCATACAAGTTGGCAGACAGCAGACAGATATTTAGATAGACATACAGTCAAGTGAATCGATATGTGAGAAGATAGACATTACAGACAAGTAGATAGATAAACAAAAAAAAGTAGACATACAGGTGGCAGGTAGACAGACAAGACAGGCAGACAGAAATGCAGAAAAAGAGACCGGCAAACAAACAGGTAGACAGCCAGACAGATAGGCAGCAGAAAGGTAGAAAGACAAATAGATGGAGAGAAAGGTAGGCAAGCAGACAGGCAGACATGTACGCAGACAGACTGACAGACAGGCAGACACAGGTAGTAAGAACAGTATATAAATCTGTGTATTGTTGATTTAGGGAATCCTGCTATAAGGAGATGTTCCTCTAACATTCCTGGAAGGAGTCTCCAGTATAAGTGTGTGTAACAGTCAGTGATAAAGCCGTATCTGAGTTTTCCTATCTCTTCAGGGAGGAGCTTACACTATTGTATTGCATTTTTAAGTTGTATTGTGTTCAAGCCTGGTGAGGGGCCGAGAGTTTATATCTACCATAACGCAAGTGAGAACAGGAACTAACTCGTTTAAAGTTAAATATAACTATAAATGGATAAAAAGCTTTGGTAATAATAATAAAGCAGTTATTGGCAGCTGATTGAGGTGAAGGAGAAATAAAGCGCTCAGGGATGTGCGTTATCGCTGAGTAGTTCTCTGTATTCTCACACCGTTACTGTGGTGCATTTTATTCCTGATAAAAAAAAACCTGTGTGCTCATTTTTGATCAGGGTTCAGATTCTTTCTGCTCAGACCTGTGTGTGTGTGTGTGTGTGTGTGTGTGTGTGTGTGTGTGTGTCTTCTGACAGCCCGAGGCATAAAGCCATGAACAAGAGCAGCTCTGTGAGTAAAAGGCCATGTTGCGCTCAGGAAATGCTTTGTCAACACGTTTTAGCATCTCATGATTACAGCGTGAACTCAGGAGAGCTCACACGCGCACACACACACACACACACACACAGAGACACACGCACACGCGCACACACACACCGTGTTTCTCACATGAACATTCAATACACGTCACACAAAAGTAGAAAAATGTTATTCTATTTTCAGATCTCTGTTATAGCTAGTGACATGAAATTAGCTGTGTGTGCGTTATAACCTAGATTATATGTGCATTATAAGATGTCGTAGCTAACAAATTCTGTTTGGAAATGTAAAGCAACTTAACTTAGACCAGACATGAACCTACCAAATAGGACAGAAAAATGCATATGCACTTAAAGCAACAAAACGCATCTGTAATGCTTTATAACATCTAGCCTGAATCTGTATTAACACTCCTAGGTCCTAGTAGCATTCACAGCACTTTATAAAGCTTTGCATGTTGTTGTACGAGTTCAAAATGTCATAATGCATTAAAATATCTGTTCATAGGAACATTATAAGCACTTAATGCATTATAATACCAGGTACTAATAGTTATAACTAGTTATAAAAAGTTACGTGGCTAGCACATGGGCAGGAGTTTACTGTATGTCTTCATAATGTCAGGGAATATTGTTTTATATGCATTACATTATCATATCTGTTCATAAGAACTTTATAGGGATCATTTATAATCAGGTGTAATTTGTATAATATATCTAATTTGATATGCATTATAGCACCAGGAACAAGTCTGCATCAATGCTCCTAAGTAGTTATAAGGCAGGAGTATTACATAGCTCATGTTATAATGCATTATAATACTAGGTCTGATACTAATAAATGTAAGTAGTTATATGTATAGCAATTTATGACAGACAATGTATTCTTTGCTTTATAATGTCAGGTTACATAATTTACCTATTTAACTATGTGTTATAACACCAGGCACAAGTATGTTTTAATGCTCATAAGTAGTCCTAATGATATCTATAACACTTTGAAAAGCATGTCTATATGATATGACTTCATAACAGTGGAATACATACCCAGATTGAAATGTGATCATAAGAACACTGAAGACACTTGTGAAGCATTATAATGCTATGTTTGCCATTATAAATGATTTAAAATGCAACAATTAACCGTTTCATTTCCTAATGCCAGGTTACGTAAAATATGTATTTATTCAGCATACTCTTTACACAAGTATGAATCTATATTTATAAGAAGTATTAAGTAGTTATTAAGTTTTAACATGTGACCGTCATCTTCATCAATGCTGTTTATAGGCTCTTATAAAGAAGACCATCAAAGACTTCATAAAGTTAGTGCATCTAGTCTGGCTATATAATGTCAGAATGCATAACGTTTCATCTGGTCATAAGCACATTGTATACATTCATGTTGTGATGCATTATAACACTGACAATATAAAATTGCATTCTTGTACACTATTACGCGTAGTAGTAAAGTTTAAAGTGTATGTGTATAGTACTTTATACTGTCAAAATAAACAGATGTACTGCATTGTGTAAGAACACGTGTGTTATAATGCAATATAATAGTGGGTCGGTCATTATAACTTGCCGTGCGTATACTAGTCCCTATTGTACATACATCATACTATATAAAGCGTACGTATATGGTATACTGGAATACTTGTTTATATAGACAGTGGATAAACTTTATAATGCATTATAGCACTGCATGTGTCATTATATCTTGAAATTTGTGTACTAGTACAGTATTCATAGCACTTTAACGTATATGGTAATGTCAGAATACATAATGCAGTACATCTATTAAAGGACAGGTTATAATGCATTATAACACTAAGTTGGTCATTATAACCCAGTTTGTTTACCCAAATATACTGTATATACATATACATGCTTTGTATAGTGCTATGATATGACATCATAACGTCAGATACATTATAATGCATTATAGCACTGTCTGTACATGCAGAACATTTTACATAGCTATAAGTATAATATAGGACTTCATGACATCAGAATACATAACAGTGCAATCTCTGTTTATATAAACAATGCATTATAGCACTATGTCATTATAACTCTCAGTTCATATGTTTAAAGTACATACAGAACATTTTATAAAAACGTTCAAGTACACTGCAAGACTTTATAATGTCCGTATATATAATGCAGTACATCTGAACACGTCATAATGCATTATAACACTAGATCAGTCATTGTAAATTGCACTTTGTACACTAGCACTTACTTTATAAAGTGGATGTACATTAATGAGAGTGTTATGAACGAATTCAAGGTTAGATCATTCGTTTGCTATATGTTTTAACACCTGACACAAGTCTGTTCATAAGCAGATCATGAAGGAGTCGTACCTCACTGAGATCTGCAATGGTGAGGTTCATGCCGGCGAGCTGCTTCCAGACGGGTTCAGCCAGGTACAAGCTGAGAGGACTTCCTGTTCGGATCGCGATACCCAGGAGTACTCCTATACACGCGCACACACACATTTATAAGCTACAGAAAGCTAATGTGTGTATGAGCGTGTGTGTGTGTGTGTGCGCGTGTGTGTACCTAAGAAGCGGAACATGCTCATGTGGAGTGGACTTTTAGCTGCAGGGTTGAGCAGGAAGCAGTCTCTGTTGGCGCCCGACTCGTCTCGGCCGTTCGGAGTGACGATGAGAAGAGGAGTGAGACCGTTTTGTAGCTCCTCGCACATCTCCGCTATGGACTCACTGTAGCCTCCTCCACAGTCATCTACAGACTCACCTACACACACACATTATTTTACAGGAATGAAACAAACATGAACGCTGCAGTTACAGCTGACCCCCACTGTGTCACTAAACTGTGCTAGGTTTTAAACTTTTTTTTTTTGTTTTTTGCTTTTGCAGCTTTATGCTAGTTACACTCTCAAATCTAGGGGAACATCTTCCCAGAAGAGTGGAGGGTATTCCGACAGTAAATACAAAACAAAAGTGAAAAGAAGAAAATACCAGTCTTAGGCATATAGTGGAGGATACAGGCTCTTTATTGTTACCTAGAAACTATAAGGTGCCATTTCTTTTTCTCCTGAGAAAAGCAGCGGGACGTGTTTCAGCGTGTATTTACCTACGAACTTGACCTTCCAGACACGATGAGGCAGAAGCAGGCTGTCGGGGCTGAAGGAGATCATCTTGGCGCACATCTGTCCGAACACGGATTTGGTACCGTCGGGTCCGGCGAGACCTCCTTTACTGCGTGAACGCTTCACCTGAGAGACGACGGGAGAGAGAGAAAGAGTGAGAGACGCTAACGTCTTCTTGTTTCCATAGCAACACATCAGTCACAGAGATTAGCACAGCAGACACTGCATGTAAGATGATCTGATCTCTCTCTCTCTCCATCTACGCTGCTTGTTCTCGCTCTCATTCAACTACGCTGCTCGCTCTCTCCATCCATCTACGCTGCTCTCTCTCTCCATCCATCTACTCTGTGCTCTCTCTCTCCATCCATCTACTCTGCGCTCTCTCTCTCCATCCACCTACTCTGCTCTCTCTCTCCATCCATCTACTCTGCGCTCTCTCTCTCTCATCCATCTACTCAGCTCTCTCTCTCTCTCTCTCCATCCATCTACGCTGCTCTCTCTCCATCCATCTACTCTGCTCTCTCCATCCACCTACTCTGCTCTCTTTCTCCATCCATCTACGCTGCTCTCTCTCTCCATCCATCTACTCTGTGCTCTCTCTCCATCCATCTACTCTGCGCCTCTCTCTCCATCCACCTACTCTGCTCTCTCTCTCCATCCATCTACTCTGCGCTCTCTCTCTCTCTCTCTCTCTCTCCATCCATCTACTCAGCTCTCTCTCTCTCTCTCTCCATCCATCTACGCTGCTCTCTCTCCATCCATCTACTCTGCGCTCTCTCTCCATCCACCTACTCTGCTCTCTTTCTCCATCCATCTACTCTGCTCTCTCTCCATCCATCTACTCTGCTCTCTCTCTCTCTCTCTCCATCCATCTACTCAGCTCTCTCTCTCCATCCATCTACTCTGCTCTCTCTCTCCATCCATCTACTCTGCTCTCTCTCTCCATCCATCTACTCTGCTCTCTTTCTCTCCATCCATCTACTCTCTCTCTCCATCCATCTCTCTCTCTCTCTCTCTCTCTCTCAATCCATCTATGCTGCTCTCTCTCTCTCCTCCATCTACACCAATCTCTCTCTCACCATCCATCTATGCTGATCTCTCTATCCATCTACACTGATTTCTATTTCTCTACATCCATCTAGTTTCTCAACAACTATTAATTTGTGTGCGTTTCACTTTTTGTCTGGTTGCTTTTTCCCTCTTTTCCCCTTTACTTTTGTTGTTTTTGTTGGTCTTTCTTTCCTTGACATTCTTTTACCATATCATGTCCACATTATATGTTCTCATTCTTGCTTGCTTTTTCTCGCTCCTTCCTTTAATTTCTTCATTCTCTCTTGCTTACTTTTTCTTTCTCTCTCCTGTGTCTTGCTTTCTCCTTTCTTTTTTCCTGCCTTCCTTTTTCTCCTAGTTTTGGTCTGTCTTTGTTCTTGGCATTCCTCCTCCATAAACTTTTTGGTTTTATTTCTTGCCTGAATAGACAGTGTGTGTGTGTGTGTGTGTGTGTGTGTGTGTGTGTGTGTGTGTGTGTGTGTATATACCTGAATTCTGTTGAGCTCTACGACTGGTCCATGTTGTCGGTCTCTCACCATCGTAGCCTGCACAACCTTCCGAAACGCAGCCTCCTGCAAACAGAGCGATAAAAAAAACATGTTTGCAAATAATCAAACATCAGGAAACAAAATAACCTGCGAAAATCACTAAATAACACCATTTATTATAACTATTATATCTGATATTTGTCCTGATTATATCTGATATCTGTCAGATATCCAGAGAAAGAACGAAATGAACATCCAATCCATAGACGTAGGTGCGAGGAGCGATTGACAAGCCCAATCACCAAAGGTGCAGCGTTGGATCACACTTGACCATAACTGATTAATCAACTGATTAATTTTTTTCTTTTATTTTTTCTTTTAAAAACAATGTAGAATAGTACTGAACTTTATTTTAAAAAATATTAAATAAATTAGGAAAAAAATATTTAGGAAATTAAAAGACATGCATTTAATCAAACAAAAAAGTAACACTACAAAAAAAAGTTACATATAAAAATTTATTGGAAAAAATAAATAAATAAATAAATAGCAAATGGCATCACACTGTATAACGCAACCCGGAAAAACTATCAACAAAAATCCACATAACCTTGTATGTAACTGTTCAAGTTGATTTGGAGTAAAGCTAAAGTGAAATTTAATTATTAGTATTTAAAATGAATTAGGATTATAATCATGGTTATAATAATATTTATAAAAATAGCTCATTTTGATTGGTGCTTAGACACAAATTATAATTGAACTATTTATTATGCTCTTAAAACGACATGGGGAATTATATGTGTTTATATCCCTTTTTTCCCCAGAAGAGTCTGCTTACAAGTAATGGCTGTAATTAATTGCTTTATATTGTGTGTATGAGGGGAAGAAGATAGGGTTACTGACCTTTCCCTGTGAGATGAGGATGCCCCGGAGTGTGTCGAAACCCACAGAAGGTCCGTGTCCGGTCTGACCGAGACGCCCCTCCAGATCGAACATTGGAATGCAGGGGCAGAAAAGCTCAGAGATATGGTGCAGGAGGAGCAATCTGTTCCTCAGGGCCATGATGGGGATCTCCTGCAGGTGGTTATACTCCATGGGAACCTGGCATCACACACACAGATTTAGATGTGTTGTATACACACAAGTCATTTTCAGGAGGACTGTAACACTAAGTACCTGAGCAGGAAGTTTGCCGGCGTTGGTGGGTTTGCTGGTGGACCATGAGAGTGTGTGTGCGGAACCACAGGCCACCCTGTTGATCTTCTTGCCCTGCAAAGCTCCTACAAGCCTGGGTCTCTGGATGGCGTTGGTGGTCCCATCTCCCAGCTGACCCTCATCGTTATCACCCCACGTATACACTTCTCCTAATAAACACAGACAAACACACACACCTATCTGTATAAACACACCAAAACCAATATGTGCTTTAGGTTTAGGGGCGGAGCTAAATTGCATTGTTAAAATTTGATTGGTTATTCAGCCCGCTAATTAAATAAGCAAACGTTGTTGATTAGCATGATAGAAAATCTTTTACGTTCATGTATAAATAAATATCCTACCGTCTTCGGTGCAGCAGACGCAATGAAGAGAGCCGGTTGCTATAGCGATCACCTTTTTGCCCTGCAAGCCCTGGACCTGCCGGGGTCTGCGGACATGATCGTCTGAGCCGTGACCGAGCCTGTGGTAGTCGCCTTTTCCCCTGAAAACACACACACAATTATCCACAGGTGTAATTTTAAGTCAAATATGTTCGTACTTTTATTCAAGTGAAAGTTCAAAGGCACACTTTTTCTGGGGTAAAATCAATACTTTAACTTTTTCCACCGCTGACTGCACTGTACATGTTACATTTCCATGGAAACAAACCAAAATGTTATGGAAAGTCTTCCAAAAAGAGTGGAAAATGTTACAGGTGCAAAGGGGGAACCAACTCCATGTTAATGTATTTAGAATGTGATGTCATTACAGTTCCTGCTGATTAATTAGTCAGGTGTCCCAATACTTTTGGTATTTTTGTGTGTGTTTACCATGTGTACACAGCTCCAGATTTGGTGAGCGCGACGGAGAACTGTGAACCGCACTCCACTTTCACTACACCCAGTCCTGTCAGAGAGTCAATCTACAGAGAGAGAGAGAGAGAGAGAGAGAGAGAGAGAGAGAGAGAGAGATGCACAGGAAATAAATAAAAAAAAAAAAAACAGAGAGACAATTGGGGGACCAATAGAAAGAGACAAAGAAAGACAAAACCAGAGAGAGAGAGACAGGAAGGGAGAAAGATGCACAGAAAGAAAGACAAAAGCACAGAGTGCAAAAGACAAAAAGATAAAAAACAGGATGAGAGAAAGACAGCGAGAGAGATGCACAGAGAGAGAGCAAGAAAGAGGGAGGACAGGTAGGAGGATGAGTGTACACAGTACAGAATAAAGACACACAGTGAAAGGGGGAGGGAGACATATGTAGGAGTATGAGTGATAGAATAATTCTGTCCATACCTTCATGGGCACTTTACAGCCGTCACTGCCTCCTCGTCCCAGCTTGCCGTAATCTCCGTCTCCCCACGACCACACCATGTCATCATCCGTCAAACACAGAGTCTGAGCGTCACCGCTGCCACACGCTACGTCTATCACCCTGTGTCCCTGCAGAGCATCCACCTACACACACACACACACACACACACACACACACTGATGATGCTTTCTAAACAACTCTACGTACAATCACAACTCTCTCTCCCGCTCTCTCACACACACACACACACACCAGTTTGGGTTTGAGCTGGTCCTCGCTGTCTCCGTGTCCCAGGCGGCCGTAGCGGCCCTTGCCCCAGGTGTAGAGCTCTCCGCTGGCTGTGATACAGGCGCTGTGAGCTCCTCCTGCAGCGATATCCACAACCTCAACCCCTCTCAGAGACTCGATCACTCGCGGACGATCACACGGGCTGAGGGGCAAACAAACAAACAAACAAACAAACAAACAAACAAACAAACTATAAACACCATACAGTTTTAAAAATCAATACTATATCAGTCATCAATAATAAATAAATGCACCCTGTAACTAGACAGATAGAACTTCTGTCTCCCAATACAAACTCAATCTACCTACCTAGATAGAGAGAGATATATAAAATATATAATTAAAAAATAACTGTCTAATATCAATGCAATAAATATTAATAAAATAAATATTATGCATAACAAAATTGATTTAAAATATAATACAATAAAATGTACCCATCTTAATTGATTAATAAACCTGCCCAAACTACAGTAAATGTACCCCATCTCCTTACTACAAGCTGTACATACAGTGCCACCTGTTGGCCGAGTTGTGAACTGCGAGACAGAACAAGTCTCTATGACTTGCTAACAATCATCATGTAAATAAAAAAATTAATATTCCTTTCCCCTCCACACCTCCTATTTCCATGGCCGAGTTTTCCATCCTCTGCCTCTCCCCAGGAGTAGACCTCTCCCTCAGAGGACAGGGCCAGACAGTGTTTTCCCCCGGAGTTCACCGCCACCTTGCGGATGAACACATGCTGGATGGACTCCAGTAGAGTCGGAGTGGACACGGACTCTGTGCCACCGATCCCCAGACGCCCTCCGGCTCCGTAACCCGTAGCATAGAGCTGGAATGAGACGCAAGAATGATTATTTCTTCTCATATTGCACATAATTGCTGTAATTACGTTACACTTCTTAAATACACAAGAGACTGAAATAACAGTTTATTTACATTAAAAAATAAATCTGCTATAGAGCTCCCACCCTAATGAACATCACAGGTCTCCTCATCTCACCTACATCAGGACAAACTTCCACAAAAGGTTGTCGATTTTGAATTGTCCGACTCAAAGGGGGAGAAAGGCGACGCCCAAAACGGATCTTCCACGGTGTTGCTTCCCTGAACTGGGCCCACAAATGCCCGCCACTATACAAGGATTTATTTGCAGCATTTGATGGTGGAAGATCTTTTTCTACGGTGAAGGTTTGTTTATGTCGGGCTTGGGGGCACTAGGGTCGGGCAACACCTTCTTATTCTCAGATTTATGAAAGGTGCTCACTGTTCCCTACCAGTCACCAGAAGAGTAGTTCCAGAATGAGAGCTCTCCATGGTGCTGAAGGGTTTGTGTCAACAGCCTTTTAAGCCCCTGGGAAATGTATCTCTTTGTCCTTCAAGACAGTTCTGCTCCTGGCATGCACACACTGTTCATTCCTCATGCACCAAATTCTCTGCAGAGTATCAGAGGTTTCTCTGCGAGTTTGCCTCGACAGGACTAGCCCTTTCAGGAAGTGCGACCAGTTCTTCATTTCTTGAGCCCTCTTGAGCCAGAGATTTAAATCCCATTTCTAAGCAACAACACTCTCTTCGGCATTTGAATCTGAAGAAGTGCAGCCTCCAGGGGGCCTCTAAGCACACGCCACTAAAGGCATGGCTGATCCTCGGGCTCTGATTACAGGGGTTTCCTTGCAGGACATTTGTGCCTCTTCGAGCTGGGCCTCTCCACATACACTTGTCAGATACTACCGGCTTGATGTTTAAATTTGTATTTGTATGGCGCTTTTAAAAATGAACATGTCTCTAAAGCAGCTTTAAACATTACGTGGTGATAAAAATGAATAAGATGTTCTTTATAAGTGTAAGATTGTCCCTGATGAGGGAGCTGATGGTGACTGCTCCACATCTCTCCACTTGATGTTTCAGAAAACCGAGATTACGAACAGTAACCTATTGATTAAATGTGGAATGGTAGGTCAGGTGTCCACAAACTTTCGGCTGTACAGTGTATCCAGTGTAGTACTTTTTAAAACCGTTTTGCTACGTGTCCAGGACACGTCCTCTCTCTCTCTCTCTCACCTTGCCATCTGCCGTGACGGCGAACAGCGTTTGTTCTCCTCCGATCAGCTGAACGGGCCGCAGCGTGGCGAGGGCCTCCGTCGGCGTCGGGACTTTCACCTTTGCCCCTTCTATGCCACCTAGTTGTCCTCGATGGTTGTGACCCCAGCCGTAGATGGTGCCGCTACCTCCCGCTGATAGAGTCCAGTCGTCCGGACGCCTGAAGTGGAGCGGTTTAGAGAATATAAAAATAAAAACGGATGCGACAGAAGAGCGATTTCTCAATCCTCCAGAAATCACACACTCAAATATAATCTGTACAGGAGTCAGGAGAGAACATGTTCATCTCTCAGCTCATGTACAGAGCAGCTGGCAGATAGCTAGTGCTCTCCTCTGACTGTGTTAAATTTCATAAAAAACAGGTGCTTGGTGGACATGGTGTGGTAACAAAAGTGTAAAAATAAAAAGAAAACTGGAGAAAAATGTTTTTTTTTTTTTTAGATACAAAAAAATAAATAAATACTGGGTGATTTGACTCTTTATGGTTATTTACAGTGGGTACAGAAAGTATTCAGACCCCCCTAAATCTTTCACTCTTTGTGATATTGCAGCCATTTGCTCCTCATTTTCCTCATTAATGTACACACAGCGCCCCATACTGACAGAAAAACACAGAATTGTTGACATAATTGCAGATTTATTAAAAAATAAAAATCACATGGTCCTAAGTATTCAGACTCTTTGCTGTGACACTCATTTAACTCAGGTGTTAGCCATTTCTTTTGATCATCCTTAAAATGGTTCTACACCTTCATTTGAGTCCAGAAATGTTTGATTATACTGATTGGACTTGATTAGGAAAGCCACACACCTGTCTATATAAGACCTTACAGATCACAATGCATGTCAGAGCAAATGAGAATCATGAGTTCAAAGGAACTGCCTAAAGAGCTCAGAGACAGAATTGTGGCACGGCACAGATCTGGCCAGGGTTACAAAATATTTCTGCTGCACTTAAGGTTCCTAAGAGCACAGTGGCCTCAATCTTTAAATGGAAGACGTTTGGGACGACCAGAACCCTTCCTAGAGCTGGCCGTCCGGCCAAACTGAGCTATCGGGGGAGAAGAGCCTTGGTGAGAGAGGTAAAGAAGAACCCAAAGATCACTGTGGCTGAGCTCCAGAGATGCAGTCCGGAGATGGGAGAAAGTTGTAGAAAGTCAACCATCACTGCAGCCCATCACCAGTCGGGGCTTTGTGGCAGAGTGGCCCTACGGAAGCCTCTCCTCAGTGCAAGACACATTAAAGCCAGCATGGAGTTCTCCAAGATGGTGAGAAATAAGATTCTCTGGTCTGATGAGACCAAGATAGAACTTTTTGGCCTTAATTCTAAGCGGTATGTGTGGAGAAAACCAGTCACTGCTCATCACCTGTCCAATACAGTCCCAACAGTGAAGCATGGTGGTGGAAGCATCAGGCTGTGGGGGTGTTTTTCAGCTGCAGGACGACTGGTTGCAATCGAGGGAAAGATGAATGCGGCCACGTACAGGGATATCCTGGACGCAAACCTTCTCCAGAGTGCTCTGGACCTCAGACTGGGCCGAAGGTTTACCTTCCAGACAAGACAATGACCCTAAGCACACAGCTAAAATAACGAAGGAGTGGCTTCACAACAACTCCGTGACTGTTCTTGAATGGCCCAGCCAGAGCCCTGACTTAAAACCAATTAAGCATCTCTGGAGAGACCTAAAAATGGCTGTCCACCAACGTTTACAATCCTGACATAACTGGAGAGGATCTGCAAGGAGGAATGGCAGAGGATCCCCAAATCCAGGTGTGAAAAAACTTGTTGCATCTTTCCCAAAAAAGACTCCTGGCTGTATTAGATCAAAAGAGAGCTTCTACTAAATACTGAGCAAAGGGTCTGAATACTTAGGACCATGTGATATTTCAGTTTTAATTTTTTTAATAAAGCTGCAACAATTCTGTGTTTTTCTGTCAGTATGGGGTGCTATGTGTAGATTCATGAGGAAGAAAAATGAACTTAAATGATTTTAGCAAATGGCTGCAATATAACAAAGAGTGAAGCATTTAAGGGGGTCTGAATACTTTCCGTACCCACTGTATATAACAAGTCCTGTTTACTGTTAAACCAAATCAAGAACAAATCTCCATTTTATCACAATCAAAGGAAGGATGGATGGATTGATTAGGTTAACAATAGTGATGGGTGGATAAATGGCTTGATGGATGGATGGATGGATGGATGGATGGATGGATGGATGGATGGATGGATGGATGGATGGATGGATAGATAGATAGATAGATAGATAGATAGATAGATCTATGTTTTATCATCATGTTTTATTATAGATAGATAGATAGATGGATGGATGGATGGATGGATGGATGGATGGATGGACGGACCAAATGGTCACATCACACAAAGCATTTTTGGGACACATTTTTCATTATTATTTTTTTAATAATTATTTAGGGTTTTTTATTATTTAGTTTTGTATACACATTTTTCTTGAATTATTTCTTGAATTATTTTTTTTTATTACTTAGGTTTTTTTAATTTTGTTTTTTATTTTATTTATTTAGTTGGTTTTTTTAGATTTTTTCCCTAGAATTTTCTCCCTTATATAAATGAATGGACAGACAAACTGATTGATGTAGAAACACCTGAACAATTTCTAAGAATTAAAATAGAATTAAAAATCATATTTTAATTTGGAATTTAAATCAGTGCCTCCTGGTTAACTTTATGATAAACGCATCTCTGATCTCAGGACAGAAGAAACCCCCACTAAGAAAGTGAATCAGACTGTACAGCATGGTGCTGCTAGTTACCACTGGGGCTCTTAGCTGCTTCTCAGACATGATTTTTGTTTAAGCGCACCTGTTCATCCACTGCACCAGCTGTTCATCGTGTTCTCTCTTGAACAGTTCGTGGCTCTCGTGAAGCACGTTCATGTTCTCGTGGTCCGCCATCAGCTCGCGGATTTTTTTTGCGACCTTCGTGAAAGAAACAGTAAAAAAAATTAATAAACAACTCAACTGGACAAAATATGTCACCTTAAAAAAGTGGGCGGGGCTCACACCTCATCCAGGAATGGGCGTGGCAGGGGCGTTCGCTTATCCAAAGCCACGGCCACTCGAGAGGCGGTGCAGTAGCGTCGAAACCACGCCCACTTATGGGTCTCGGCACAGCAGGGAAGAGTGTCCAACTCCAGATCACACGCGAGAGCTACCAATACCTGAAACACATTCATCAATTAATCACACACACACACACACACACACACACCACTGCTCAATTTAATCTCTTACACACACACACACACACACACACACACACACACACACACACACACACACACACACGCACCACTGCTCAATTTAATCTCTCTCTCACACACACACACACACACACTTTAATCTCTTACACACACTCTTACACACACTCTTACACACACACCTTGAAGAATGGGCTATGAAGGAGCTGTTTGCCTCCTCTGACAATAGGGTCCTCATACTCATACTGCCTCTGAAGAGCCTCTGGAAGCCCCTTCACCAAAGCTGCAAGAGCACTGCCTGTAAAACTCTACAACAAATACACAACAATGCACAAATACAAACACGTGAATTTATATATAGATATATATACACACACACACACACACACACAATTATTTATTATTTTGAATATAACGTTACACATATTTGTACAGAAATCTTTCGACTTGGTACTGAATGAAATCCTGTTTACATGCGGAACAAAGATAAAATCGATGTATGACGGAGTAAGTGGCGCACTCCGCCGCACCAGGAAACACCATTTAATTTGTGCATGCATGAAAACGCATAATCATAAAATGCAAAGAATTCATAGTGCTAGCTTTAGCCACTAACCAGGAAATGGCTAGCAGCTAACGCTATGGATTCTGATTGGTCAGGAGGTGTTGATTGATTAATTCTAGAACAGCATCCCTGACTGTGTGTGTTTATATTAGTGTATGTAATGACTAGTTTCTGGAGGACTGACCACAGATCGAGCCTCTCCTTCACCATCCCCGAGCAGCCGGTTAATGTTTATGGACTGGCCGTATTCAGTAGTCAGGAGTTTGCGTAACCTCTGCAGGGCCCACATACGATGTCCGGCCGCTGGAACACACACACACAATCAGAATAGTGAACAAATTAATGAAAGCAGCACTCATAATAAGTTCATATTTTTCCACTTCCTGCATCGATAGCGAAGTGCAGACGTGCAGACGTACCCAGAGCGCTGAGCTGCGCGCAGGCGGCCAGTGAAGCAGCAAGGCGCGGCACGATGCTACGGTTCGAGGCGAAGTTAAGACGGAAGTCCAGCAGGCAGGTCACTAAGTCCATAGATGGGCAGGACAGGATGCAGCGATCGGACAGGAGGTCTTTAGGACCTGGGGCAGATTTAACAATAAAATAGCGACGCTTTACTAAAGACAGGGTTCCTGCCGGTTTCACAAAATCAAAACACATGTTAGAGCCTTTTTAAGACCATTAAGAATTACAATTAAGACCTATTTAACCACAAACACACAATAATTTGTTAGCAAGTGCCTTAAACAAACCCTAATAAAAATATTTTCAAGCAAAGTATAAAATTTCACTTCCTTACAGCTGAAAAATTAAAATTTTTGAATTATAAAAAGATCTAGAACAGCAAATTTAAGACTTAAGACTTTGTTTTAAGACTAAGAATTTAAGATTTAGATTTTTTAATTTGCGTTTTACTAGGAGCTCTCGTAATGAGTTAAATATTTCAATGACTATGGACCTTTACCGCCCCCTTGAGGAATTACGGAGGATGTGAAGAGTGCCTGAAAACGCGTGGTTGTGGTGAACCAGGAGCGTGCGAAGCGCACGGGGGCATTCCTCAAGTTATATAGTAATATGGCTTATATGGGCGAATCCATTTATTTTCATATATATCTATTTCATATTTATATTAAACGGAAGTGTAATTGTTTTAATTATTTATGTTTAAACATTTTTTGTGCCCTTTGAAAAGGCAGTGTTTAGTTATTTACTATGCGTATTGAAGTGAAGAATATTACTTCTGAATATAGTTTGATGTCTTTCCAAGTATTAATATTGTTAATTTGCTACTTTGCCACTGTTTATTGTATTGTTATGCTATGGTGAATGTTAAATACTGATATATTACTACTTGTTTCTAGAACCACACACAAACACACAACTACTGGCAGACCTCAATTGAATTAAATCGTCAGCGAAGCAAGAAACATCTTTGCTGCGTTTCCATCACACGTACAGGCAAGTGTCCCAATACTTTCGCTCGTATATTATCGTTAGCTTGCAAAACTATAATAATTCGATGTATTTTTATAAAAAATTTTCACCGGAATCACAGTATGGTGCAACACGTGCAGAGGAAAGTGTCGTTTGCCCTCTTCACATACCCAAGTCCACTAATGTATGCAATCGTCCAGAGACCGACAGTAGAGACAGGGTACGGCCCTGAAACGAGGCTGAAACGTGTCTGGCATGAATTCAAGGCCAGAATATGCGTAATTAAAGAGATCATGCTTGCCTTGACTGTCTGGTAACCATAGCAACCTGAAGCACAGCTAGCTTTTATATAAAACGTTGATCTGTGCCAGCTGGGTTATATTTTTAGAAACAAGAGATGAACCCACTGATGTGTGTGTGTGTGTGTGTGTGTACCCGCTGCAGGCATGATTGGATAGACAGTGAAGCGCCAGCCCCAGCCATTCACAGAGCCGTCACTGGTGAACTTCCATTTCAGCTCGTCTCCTGGAATCCTCAACTCGCTTGACCAGTCTGACCACTCACGCCCTGAAACACACACACACACACACACACACACACACACACACACACACACACACACACACACACACACACACACACACTAAAACGGTTACCATTTAAAATTTTTCATTTTCAGCTCTGAGACCCGAGAGCGGGGGTGTATGACAGGTTAAGTCACCTGATCGAACAGAGACGATTCTATTGGCTCCGTCCATGACGGTCAGCGGGTCATGTCTCCTCTCTGTAGAACACTGTCGGTCAAACTCAACTCGCAGACCCTCCGCACCTGAAGTGGTTTCAGAAAGTGAAGAAAAAAAATAAGGATCCCAAAGGAGAAGAATAATTTACAGAAATAATGTGCAGAAGCCACCAGATATCATCTTCTGTGTCTATAGAACTCTAAAGTCCATTTCCTGTTATTTAATACATTTAAAATTTCGTATATAAGTATATGTGCTTCTTCTCCAAATTTTCCACCCAGTTCTTGAAACACAATTGTGTTGGAGTGGAAGATCTCCTGCTATAGAGCTCCAAACCCTATTGAACACCTTTGAGTTGGGAGAATGTGAACGCTGACCTCGTCCAGGCCTCGTCACCTTCTCATCTCCATCACTACGTGTCTTTACTAACACCCTTGTGGTTAAATGACTCTCCACAAATCTCCATGAAAATCTAGTAAAACATCTTCCCAGAAGAGTGGAAGTTTATAAGAGAAAATGTGAAATGGAAAAGAAGCACATTTTAATCTGATGGTCCACAAACACACAGGTGTGTTACCTGGGATTTTGACTGTTCCGCTGGTGGAGGTGTCGTCAGTGTAGGGGTGACTGCTCTCCACCACCACAGGCTGAGAGGACAGACGGCCGCTCTGAGAATCCGTGGCCACGTCCTCCAGCTCAGTCACACACAGCTCCAGTAACATGTCAGCCACCTGAGAACGTACACACACACACACACACACACACACACACACAATTACCTACATATATCAGTGTGTGTAAAACCACATTGTTCAGATTATAATGCAGGTGAACCTGTGGGTAGGCGGTGCCCATTCCAGACAGCACTGCAGACAGCACTTCCTTCCCCTTCTCTCCTGAGCGCAGATTCACAGCCAGCTTCAGCAGATCAACCATCACACGTGTATCATCAGGAACAAGCAGACTGGAGAACTCGTCCAGGTACTGAGGTTCGGGGCCGGAGGCTTTATTCTGGCTCTCGGAGTCCTGGAACAAATGATGAACGGATTACAACACGTATATTTACACAGTAATACAACACGTCCAGCAGTGATGTAACATGAACCTCTTTGGTCTTGGTCATGGTCTCGGCAATGATGCTGGCTGCACCGGGGTCGTCTGTGACGGGGATGAAGGGCCGAGAGGAAGCGGCCGCTGCCGAGGGGGTCACGGCAGATGACGGGGTAACGGCATCTTCAGAAGACGCCACCTACAGGACAAAAAAACAAAAACGCTGGATATTCACAGGATCAAATACAACCTTGATGACCAGTCACACACACACACACACACACACGCACACACTATACAATATATATCCACTATTCGAACACAATTTGTGCTAAAAAAAAGCACCATGTAATTAATCAATAATTATATTTAGTAAGCATACAAAACAATTCCTGCCAAAATACCTCTGAATATCCAACCAGAGCACTGCTCCCAGTTCAAAATTCATCATGTTCCACCATAAATAAGCCACTATGAAACTCCCCAAACCAGCACTATGTACCCCACTGAACCCCGGCTCACACCTGAGACCCCACGCTTAGATCGAATGGTTTGTCGTTTGTTTCTGAACTACGGCTAAAGTGAATAAAATAAACGATGCTAATTGAGGAAGCAGTAACAGAGGACACGACTCGCACCTCCCCCTTTCTGCTGTCCTGCCACGGGTGCGGGCTGGTGCGCTCCTCGGGGTCGAAGTTCAAAGGAGGTCCTTCAGCTTCAGAGGGGCTGGAGACGGATGAGCAATCGGAGGGCGGGACCGGAGAGGTGGACGGGCATTCCACTGGCATCATACAGGAGGGCATGAGAGCTGCTACCACCGCGTCCCTGCAGGAACACACGAACGCGTTAAATTTAAGTTAACGTTTCAATGGGTGTACATATTTTACCAATCTGGCAACCAAGGAGCAATACAGCACCTAGCATAGATTATCTGCAGAGCAGAAAGGACATGAGACAGAGCGTGCTGCTTAGCCAGATTCCCGTCCAGAGACAGCAGAATTTTGGCCAGAGACGGCCTGCTGGACTTGGCGCTGTTCTGACCGCTTAGCTTATTACTCAGGGAGGACGGGTCGCTGTCTGAAGGCACACCTAAACACACACAATTCTGATTAAATTGTGTTAAACCAGCAAAAACAGCCATCAAAGCTACAGGAAACCCATCTGACCCAGGTATGAGGCCCCGAGCGAGTCTCTGGCCGTCTGGAAGAGAACCGGTTCGTGAACAGACGGCGTGGTGACGTCCACGGTGGTCCAGGCCACGCTGTGAGATGAGCCGCACGCCACCCGCGTGATCTTCTGACCCTCCAGTCCCTGCACAAGAGTGGGCTTCCGGTTCACCGTGGTCGTCCCGTTCCCCTGCTGCCCATGGTCGTTATCACCCCACGCGTACACCTGTACACAGCCAGAGAGGAACCAAACAACGCTCACAAAAAGAAATGTGTACAGGGAGAAGATGGAAAAGGAGAAAGAGAACATGAAGGTAAAGAAAGCAGCAAACGAGGGCTGGATGAAGAGAATGAAGAAGGTGAAGGATGAAAGAGAAGAAGAATGAGAATATGAGGAGGATGAGAAAGATGGTAAGGAAGAAGATGGTGACCAAGTATTTAAGAGAGGATGAATGAGAAGATGAAGGACAAGAAAAAGAGGAAGATGAAGGATGAGATAGACAATGATGAAAAAAGATGAAGAATTGAACATTGGGAACAGGGGATAAGAATATGAAGTTTTAGGTAGATAGGAAGATGACAAAAGCACAAGGAGAAGAAAAGAAGAATAAAAGGAGAGGAAGAAGATGAAGAATGAAAGGAGAACAAAGAAGAACAAAAAAAGAAACAAACCGAAAACAGAGTATGAGAAATAAGAAAAGGAATTATGAGTAAAAGAAGGTGGTGAAAAGAAGTCGAAAATGTAGGAGAGAGAGAAGTAATAGATGAAGAAAAAGAAGAAGGAGAAGTAGAAGAATAAGTAGAAGGAAAAGCAGATGATGAAGAAGCAGAAGTAGAAGGAGTAGGAGAAGCAGAAAATGTAGAAAAAGGAGGAGAAGGATTAGGAGAGGAGAAGAAGAAAGGAAATGAGTAAGAGAAGAAAGAGAAGGCTGACCCAGAGCCCACAGAGGTGATAGATGTTGTGTGAAGGTGTGTGGAGGAACATGGTGTACCTGTCCTGTGTCTGTAACAGCCAGACAGTGCAGAGCTCCTACAGCCACATGAACAATCTTCTTCCCTCTCAGACCCTCCACCATCTGAGGCTTCCTCACGTGAACGTCTGTCCCGTGACCCAGCCGGAAGTAATCACCTTTACCCCTGCACACGTCACCAACAAGAGCACCAACAGAACATCAGCTGTGTGTGTGCGTTGAGCGTGTGTGTGTGTGTGTGTGTGTGTGAGCACGTGCGAGAGCACGCTGTAATGAACAAACAAAAAAAGAAACAGGATTAAAAGAAGATAAAGGTGAAGAAGTATGAGTAGAAGTTAAAAAAGAAAAAAGAGGAAGAAACCATCAAGGGAGTGGAAGAAGTTGAGAAGGAAAAGTAGAGGGAGAAGGAAAGAAAAGAAGGAGGTGGATCAGGATCAGGAGGAGAAGGAGGATTGTGTAAGGGAAGGGAAGGGAAGGTTGAGATAAGGGTTGAGAAGATCAGCACACATCAGCAATAAGAGTCATGATAACATCAACCGTGTGTGTGTGAGTGTGTGTAGTAAAGAAGAGGAGAAAGGAGGTGGAGAAGAAGAGGAAGTGTACCAGGTCCACACCACTCCTGATTTGGTGAGAGCGAGAGAGAACTGAGCTCCACACTCTATCTGACACACGCCCTGTCCGTTCAGACGCTCGATGTTCTGAGGGATGTTGCAGCCCTCGCTGCCTCCACGACCCAGCTTCCCGAAGTCTCCGTCTCCCCAGGAGAACACCAGACCTACACACACACACACACACACACACACACACACACACACATACACACTTAGACCACACCTCTAAAGTACAACTCACAATCTACATGACTGTACGCTTACCTTCGTCTGTCAGAGCCAGAGTTTGTGCGTCCCGACTCCCACAAGCCACCTGGATAACCCGATGTCCCAACAACACCTTCACCTGGAAACACAGAGGGTACAGAGGCCTCACGACTGGTAATTACGTGTTGATCAATCCTCTATAATTGGAGTTGAATTGGAAGATCTCCTGGTAAAAAGCTCTGAGCTCCACCCTTTTGAAGACCCCAGACCTCTTCACCTCCCCTCACCTACATCAGTACCTGACTTTACCAACACCCTTATGGCTGAACAGGAACTGGGATGTTCAAACAACATAAAATAAATACATATTCAGATACAGATCAATATTAAGTGTGTGAACACCTGATAATTTTTCAATATAGTTATTCTGCTTTTGGAAGGAGTCTCAGTGCTCACTAGTTTGGGTCGGAGCTGCGTGGTGTTGTCTCCGTGCCCCAGACGCCCGTACTCCCCCAGACCCCAGCTGTACAGCTCTCCGCTGGAGGTAATGGCGGCACTGTGCGAGCTCCCACAGGCGATGTCCCGAATGCGCTTCGTCTTCAGAGCTTCAATCAGCCTAGGTTTATCGCAGTTCCTACACACACACACACACAAACACACACATCATCGTTTAACATCATTCCACCCAGACACAAACCCTTCAAGACGTGATATTTTGACAGGAACTTACATTCTACTGAAATGCCCGAGTTTACCATCATCTCCTTCACCCCACGAGAACACTTTTCCATCCACTGTCAAAGCCATGGCATGGCGTCCACCTGTGGGAGTGGGGGGCATCAAGATGCATCAATATTCATTAAATATGCAAAACAGGATGCAGCTTCATGTGTTCTTTTCTCTGCGATTCATCAACTTGGCGCTTGTTAATAGGTCAGCGTTACCATGACAACTTTCATTTTATCCCAAGTGTCAAAGTTTTAATTTGCAGCGTTCGTAAGTTATAGCAGCTATAAACAGTCTGTAAACGGTACAATATTATAGCAGCTATAAACAGTCTGTAAACAGTACAATATTATAGCAGCTATAAACAGTCTGTATAACATACAATATTATAGCAGCTATAAACAGTCTGTATAAGGTACAATATTATAGCAGCTATAAACAGTCTGTAAACGGTACAATATTATAGCAGCTATAAACAGTCTGTAAACAGTACAATATTATAGCAGCTATAAACAGTCTGTATAAGGTACAATATTATAGCAGCTATAAACAGTCTGTAAACAGTACAATATTATAGCAGCTATAAACAGTCTGTATAAGGTACAATATTATAGCAGCTATAAACAGTCTGTATAACAGTACAATATTATAGCAGCTATAAACAGTCTGTAAACGGTACAATATTATAGCAGCTATAAACAGTCTGTAAACAGTACAATATTATAGCAGCTATAAACAGTCTGTATAAGGTACAATATTATAGCAGCTATAAACAGTCTGTATAACATACAATATTATAGCAGCTATAAACAGTCTGTATAACATACAATATTATAGCAGCTATAAACAGTCTGTAAACGGTACAATATTATAGCAGCTATAAACAGTCGATCACGTACAATATTATAGCAGCTATAAACAGTCTGTAAACGGTACAATATTATAGCAGCTATAAACAGTCGATCACGTACAATATTATAGCAGCTATAAACAGTCTGTATAATGTATGATACATCAGCTATAAACAGTCTGTAAACGGTACAATATTATAGCAGCTATAAACAGTCGATCACGTACAATATTATAGCAGCTATAAACAGTCGATCACGTACAATATTATAGCAGCTATAAACAGTCTGTAAACGGTACAATATTATAGCAGCTATAAACAGTCGATCACGTACAATATTATAGCAGCTATAAACAGTCTGTATAATGTATGATACATCAGCTATAAACAGTCTGTATAAGGTACAATATTATAGCAGCTATAAACAGTCGATCACGTACAATATTATAGCAGCTATAAACAGTCGATCACGTACAATATTTTAGCAGCTATAAACAGTCGATCACGTACAATATTATAGCAGCTATAAACAGTCTGTATAATGTATGATACATCAGCTATAAACAGTCTGTATAAGGTACAATATTATAGCAGCTATAAACAGTCGATCACGTACAATATTTTAGCAGCTATAAACAGCCTACAGGAAATACAATTATAGTAGCTGTAAACAGTCTGAATGATGTACGATATTATAGCATCTTATACAATATATAAACCCTTATGAGTGAGATTATAGGATGAATAAAGCAGTACTGTACACACCTGAATGAACAGCCACTTTCTTCACTACGTAGTTACTAAGAGCAGTGATCTGGCGCGGGATGGGAATGGTGCCACTGCTCAGACCCAGACCCAGCCTTCCGTTAGTGGCTTCCCCGCATGCGTACACCTTTCCCTCCGCAGTCACTGCAAACACACACACACACACACACACACACACACACACACACACACACACACACACACACACACACACACACAACTTCATTCAAAATACTAATTAAATGATCAATACGCATCATCTGATTACATGCTAATTACTCCATAGCGTCCCCCACCATAAACTACACAACCATGTAAACACACCTAATCAGCAGCATTCTCACCTGCGAAAAGACTCTTGGAGCCTCCAGACACCTGCACCACATTCAGAGCAGACAGAGTCTCGGAAAACGAGGGAACCTTGATCTGCGAGAAACAGGAAGCCAAAACGTTTCAATCAAACCTACAAAAACGCTTGGGAAAGTTAATTGTTAATTGACACAACTGACCTTTGACCCTTTAAGCCCACCCAGCTGGTCCTTGTCATTAAGACCCCAAACAAACACTTTGGTTCTGATGGAAGCTGCAGACTCCATGCCTGAAGATCTTTTCCGTGCGAGACTGCAACAAGAAAACGTCATTAATAACATTCCAATTTATAAGGCGTAAAGAACTGAAATAGGAAACACACACCTCCCCGTAGCCGCTTTATCGTCTTCCTCTTCCTCATTATCCGACGCCAAGAATGGCACGGTTGCCAGATCCTCGTCCTCAGCGCGAATACGACCCACAATGCACAGCCCGTGGATCTTGCAGTCGATCCCTGAGCTGCGACACTGCTTAATAGCGATCTCTATGTATCTGTGAAACTAAACACACACACACACACACACACACACACACACACACACACACGTATACATAAACTTAGTTCATAATACGACAAACACACACCCAGACAGTGTGAGGTAACAAACCTCAGTGCAGTCGTTTAGTAAAGATACTGTAGTGTCTGTAGGGTTAATGTTGATGGTCTTCAGCTCGATCAGGTTGTTTAGTGAACTTCCACCTAAATAACATCATTACGAATACGTCAAAATAAAACTGGTTCAGAAGAAAAATCTGAAAATAGTATAAATTTATGATCTGCGTGACGCTGGATACCTGACACCACCACCAGCGAAGGCATGTAGCTGCTGTCTGCTGGATCTACCACCATCTTCAGCCTGTGCACCAGAACATCAGGGAAGAGCTCCAACCTGATCCAGTGCTGCAGTGAGCAGAAAAAAAATATCAAATGAAACAATTAACCACAATAAATAAATAAACTCTGGCTGCAGATATCGATTATTTTAGTAATAGAGTTTCCTACCGATTAATCCATCGAAAAAAAATTTAAAGCAACATTAAATATACTAAAGAAAATAAGATGTTTCTTCAAATGGACAAGAAAATTCTTTCCTTTTTAGAAAAAAATAATTGTTATTGTCTGAAAATTGCAATCTGTAAAAAACTAAACCCCTTTAGTGCATTTAATTGTCATTTCATCAAAATACAAATATTATTTTCAATTTCAATTGACTTTAAAACGGTAAATGCACTGTTTATGTTTTAGTTCCATCTGCCCACCCCACAACCCGATCGCCTTCCCATCTGCCCACCCCACAACCCGATCGCCTTCCCATCTGCCCACCCCACAACCCCATCGCCTTCCCATCTGCCCACCCCACAACCCCATCGCTTCCCATCTGCCCACCCCACAACCCCATCGCCTTCCCATCTGCCCACCCCACAACCCCATCGCCTTCCCATCTGCCCACCCCACAACCCGATCGCTTCCCATCTGCCCACCCCACAACCCCATCGCCCCATCTGCCCACCCCACAACCCCATCGCCTTCCCATCTGCCCACCCCACAACCCAATCGCCTTCCCATCTGCCCACCCCACAACCCAATCGCCTTCCCATCTGCCCACCCCACAACCCCATCGCCTTCCCATCTCCCCACCCCACAACCCAATCGCCTACCCATCTGCCCACCCCACAACCCAATCGCCTACCCATCTGCCCACCCCACAACCCGATCGCCTACCCATCTGCCCACCCCACAACCCGATCGGCTTTTCATCTGCCTACCCCACAACCCGATCCCCTACCCATCACACAGATCACATAACACAGATTATGTTAAAAAGATCTGTTCTTGAAGGCCACACATCCTCAGTTAATGTTGTCTGACCTTGCCCTGAGATCCAGATGACTGCCAGCACTGATCTCCAGAGTCAATAAGACGAGACGCCTGGTTAATAGAAGATGACACGCTGAGGTTCCTCACAGCTCTGGACCAATCGTCTATCAGCATTCCCCGCTGGCTGCTGTGGTGTCTCTTCAGCTGCTTCCCCGAGCGCCCGCTAAACGCTGGAGACTGACCTGAACGTCACACAGCACACAGGTCACGGTAGGTCATGGAATGAAATTTTGGGCATTATTTGCAAACCGATCGAGACTGACCTGGTTCATTAATGCGTCCGAACGAATGTCTGGGGTTGTGTTTGCGCGTTTTGAAGCAGCTTTCACAGAAATCAAAGTCGTCGCAGCTCCGGCACTTGAACCTGGGTCCATTAATGGGGAACATCTGACAGCCATCACACCTGTGGATGCAAAAAGTTTTTACAATGCATCCCAACAAGCCGGCGGCTTAGGAAATCAGGCCAATTTGGGACACGAAGAAGTACCTGACTCCGGGGTGAACGCTCGGCACCAGCTCCATCTCAGACAGCAGTCCTGTCCAGTGGGACTGCTGAGGGAAATCCACTATTACATCCTTTCCATTGGCACTAAAGGCTACACACACACACACACACACACACACACACACACACACACACACACAGGTTAGACTTTTCTGCATGATAGAACAGTAAACATTTCTAACCATCCAATAAAAAATGACTAGGAATATCTCACCTTTACCCTCATTATAAATGTAAAAAATGCAAAGATCTATGAATATGCATGAGGATGCAGAGGAGTAGGCTTCTAGAGCAGGTTTTAGATCAGAGCCATGTATGAACCTGAGCCTTACCCTTGACTGCACCCACACTCCTGTGAGTCACGGAGCCCCACTTGTACTTCGGTGTAGTGACTGACTGCTTCACTCGCACCTTATCCCCAATCTTAATGTGAGACGGAGAGCTCTGAGGAGGAAACCCTAGAACATAAAGGAGAAAAAAAAGAAAATTGAAAAGAAATGCATGATAGAAGGACTAAAATAAATTAATAAAATACTATATGGGTGGAAGGTCGGTTGGGTATATGGGTGGATGGTTGGTTGGGGATATAGGTGGTTAGTTGGTTGGTTAAATGGGTGGATGGTTGGTTGGTATATGAGTGGGTGGTTGGTTGGGTATATGGGTGGATGGTTGGTTGGTATACGAGTGGGTGATTAGTGGGGTATATGGGTGGATGGTTGGTTGGGTATATGAGTGGGTGATTAGTGGGGTAAATGCGTAGATGGTTGGTTGGGTATATGGGTGGATGGTTGGTTGGGGATATCGTGGTTAGTTAGTTGGTATATGGGTGGATGGTTGGTTGGGTATATGGGTGGGTGGTTGGTTGGTATATGAGTGGTTAATTGGTTGGGGATATAGGTGGTTAGTTGGTATATGGGTGGATGGTTGGTTGGTATATGGGTTGTTAGTGGGGTAAATGGGTGGGTAGTTTGTTGTGTATATGGGTGGCTAGTTGGTTGGCTATATAGTTGGTTGATTGGTTGGGTATATAGGTTATTGGTGACTAGATAGTAGGGTATATTAGTGGTTGGTTGGGTGGGTATATGGGTGGCTAGTTGGTTTGGTATATGGTTGTTTGATTCAGTATATAGGTTGCTGGGTATATGGGTGGCTAGTTGGTTGGGTATATGGGAGGTTGGTTGGGTATATGGGTGGCTAGTTGGTTGGGTACATGGGTGGCTGGTTGGTTGGGTACATGGGTGGCTGGTTGGTTGGGTATATTGGAGGTTGATTGGGTATATGGGAGGTTAGTTGGTTGGGTATATTGGAGGTTGGTTGGGTGGGTATATGGGTGGTTGGTTGGGTGGGTATATAGGTGGATGTTTGGTTGGGTATATGGTGGGTGGTTGGTTGGTATATGGGTGGTTAGTTAGTTGGTATATGGTGGATGGTTGGTTGGGTATATGGGTTGTTAGTGTGGTAAATGGGTGGGTAGTTTGTTGTTATATTCGTGGTTAGTTGGTTGGTTAAATGGGTGGATGGTCGGCTAAAACATCTAAATTGGTGGTTAGTTGTGTATATGGGTGGCTAGTTGGTTGGGTATATGGGAGGTTGGTTGGTTGGGTATATGGTGGGTGGTTGGTTGGAATATGGGTGGTTAATTGGTTGGGGATTATAGGTGGTTAGTTAGTTGGTATATGGTGGATGATTGGTTGGGTATATGGGTTGTTAGTGGGGTAAATGGGTGGGTTAGTTATATATTAATGGTTAGTTGGTTGGTTAAATGGGTGGATGGTCGGCTAAAAACATCCAAATTGGTGGTTAGTTGTGTATATGGGTGGCTAGTTGGTTGGGTACATGGGTGGCTGGTTGGGTACATGGGAGGTTGGTTGGTTTGGTAAAATGTAGAGGTTTTGATAAGTAATGCATAAATCGGTACCCAGTAGTTCAGAATGAATGTAGCGGACCCAGTAGGTTCCTCCTTTCTGCTGCCAGTCACACTGAACGTTCAAGTCGTGTAACCCGTCTCGGTCCAGCTTTATCACTTTACCCACATCTCCCTCATATACCTCTTCATACGTCCTGCAACACTTCACCATCATTCCCACCTAAACACACAAACACACTTATATTTTGGTCTCTAAACCTACATATAAAATAATTACCACCAGATTTATAAACCTTTTTCAGATATTCTTCATAACAATAATCAATGAAATACCAAAAAAATAAATTCAATTCAATCTTGTGCTCTAATCTTTTGTTGATGCTTTTTTGATTTGTACATTTACATTAATAAAAGAGTCGTTTCTAATCATTAGTAACAATTATATTGAATACAAGTACATTTATATAATATTTTCCATTATGAGTTTATTAACTTTTTTTTTTTTTTCCCCTGATGCAATAACTAGGTTTTGTTTTTGTTTTTATAGAAACCATAACTACTTCTAGAGCATAGATATAAACCTGTAATTTTTGGAAATTCTAAATTCTACCAAGGCCAATCAGAATGGAGAACTAGATTACACGATGCTGTGGTGAAACGTACAGCACTCACCTGGATGTTCTCCCGGATGTACACAGCATAGTCATCATTACTCTGGAAATCTGATCTCTTCTTAAATGTTTGACTCTCTGTAACCACAACACCAGGAGGCTGGAAACAGAGAACAATGGATTAAGCAAAGACTCCGAGCATGAGCAAGATGTTTTACACACACACACACACACACACACACACACACACACACACACACACACACACACACACACACACACACCACAGAGAAAGCTGCTTCAGGCTCCTCCAGTTCCTCCAGCACCTCTTCGTCAGAATATTCATCAGACACCGTGTCCGCATCAGACAACTCCGTAACAGGAACTTCAGGGTGATCCAACAACCAACCGACCAACGCCTCTACACCTGAACACACACACAATAACTTAATGTGCTGAAGAATTTTTCCAGGAATGAAAAGGCATGGGGAGGGCATGTCATGGTGCTCAAAATAGAAAAAGGTAGAGAAGGAAGGAAGACAGAAAGAAAGAGGGTGTCAGGTGTACAAAAAAAGGGAAGGAAAGTAAGAGATGGAGACACAAACAAGGAGAAAATAAATTAAATTAAAGTTGTGTGAGAAATATAAAGTGTGGAAGGAGTGTGAGAAGTGTGAGGAGTGTGAAGTGTGAAATGTGAGGAGTATGAAAAGTGTGAGAGGAGTGTGAGAAGTGTGAGGAGTATGAGAGGAGTGTGAGGTGTGTGAGGTGTGAGGTGTAAGAGAGATGCAAGGAGTATGAAAAGTGTGAGAGGAGTGTGAGAAGTGTGAGAGGAGTATGAAAAGTGTGAGAGGAGTATGAGGTGTGAGTTGTGTGAGAAGTGTGAGGATTATGAGGTGTGTGAGAAGTGTGAGGAGTGTGAGAGGTGTGTGAGGAGTGTGAGGAGTGTGAGGTCTATGAGGCGATACCTGGGACACCGGTGGTGCCTCCTGTGGATCCTGACAGCGATTTGAGAGCGAACTCGATGTTTTTCCTCTGGAAGCCCATCTCCATGAGCTGCAGGACGATGGGAGCAGGAGGAACCGGGGAGCTCTTGTGCTTCTTCTGTTTTGGAGGACGGACGTGCTGCACGGTGAGGGGCGTAGTGGCCTCGCTCGAGCTGCTGTCCTCGAACAGTGGAGACGATGGGTGAGTGGATTCCACAGCCAGGAACTGACACACGGCCAGAGCAGCCGCCTACACACACACACACACACACACACACACACACACACACACAGAGTATGTACAGTGTATATATTAAATAAAAAGCAGGAGACACTGAGGCTGAATCTGTACTGACCTCCAGCTCCTGACGGTCGAAAATAGCTTTAATGGGTGAGGGCTGAGTGGCAGAGGAGAGGAGCTGCTGGAGCAGGATGAGAGGAGGAAGAGGACCTTCAGGAGATAAATCACCCACATCTGGAGAAGACACACCCTGCTCCTCTACACACACATACACAATAATGAACATTAAAATTAGAAAGAGAGAAAGACAGACAGACAGACAGACAGACAGACAGACAGACAGACAGACAGACAGACGAGTGAACAAAAGAAATAGCGAAAGAAAAACAATGGCAGGAAGAAAGGAAAGAAGATGGATGTTGGGAAAATAAATAAGTTTAGTTGACATAATGACAGACAGACAGACAAATAGATATAAAGAGAGATAAATAAGATCACAAGGGAGTGCGTGTACCAGCAGGGGTGGGGATGGAGTCCAACACGGCGGGCTGAGACAGGATCTGTCGGAGTTTATCCTGGTGTAGAAGAAGAGCTCGAGCTGCCTTCAAGATGTAAAGCCTCAGCTGCTGACAGCGCAACAAGTGTACATCCACCTGATCTGCTGCAGGACCACATCATTCACATCATGTATAATCATACCTCTCCATTCCACTTACTAACACATTAGTGCACGTATCATTTGTGCGTGTTCACAGCTTATATGTGTTGTAAAAGTGTAGTGTACGCGCATGGTTAGTGCATAAGTGTGTATTTCTGCATGTGTAGTGTACATGTGCTTGTGTGTATTGCATATGTGATTTGTAGAGGTCGACCAATTCATCAGCATCAAAGGTCTGATACCGATAGTTTTTCCAGGTTGCGTTATACAATATAAGAGTGACCTCTAGAGGCAAATCACTGACAAATGTCTTTTTTTTTTTTTTTAATTTTGGATGTAATTGTTTTTATTTGTCTGGAGCGTTACTTTCAGTTTGACGCCATGTCTTATTTACCTCAATATTTATTAATATAATGATTATATTACATTTAGAACATTTCCATGATTCAGTATTGTTTTATTATTTGTTTTGTAATAAAGCTCAGTACTATTTTACATGGAGTGTAAAATTGATAAATCGGTTAAACGCCACAATCTGTTGACCTCTAATTGATTGTATGTGTGTGTGCAGGTATCATATGTGCATGTATATAGTGTATTTGCACTTAGTGAGTGTGTGTGTATGTGTGTGTTCAGTACCTGCGAGTCCTCTGCTGAGGGATTTCTTCATGCGCTGTTTCTCCAGTTTGCTTCCTGCCAGGTTGACGAGTTGAGCCCACACGGCAAGCATGGGCTCGGTGAAGGGCAGGTTCTGAACACTGAACGAAACCACGGGCAACTGATTCCGACAACAAACAAAATAAGAACAAACGTTACCTGAATGTTCACCACACAACCAGATTGCAATGTGATAAAGCCACGTCTCAGTGTTCGCTTAAATAAACTTTTAACCTTCACCCCTTATCTTCATTATCGGGTTTTAATGTGGAGGTCAATAGATTCATAAATGGCATATAATATAATATAAATAATACAACTATCATAAATAAATATATTTAGGTATGTGAACTATTTGACACCAAAATTATTGATATTTTTTATATTATTACTGTTATATTTTATTAAAAATGGCCTAAAGATTTAATGCTTGAACAAGAACCAATCAGAAGTGACCTAAAAGCACACGCCTTTAAACTCCTGACCAATTAGAGAACGTTTCCACGTTCCAGCTAGATATCCATGTTAACGTTTACAGATGAATTCAGGATGATATTATAATATTGAGCGTAACCTGATGTAAGGGCCATACCGGTTTAAGCTGGCTGAGCAGACACACTCGGCACGTCCTCATTTCATAAAACTGCACCGTGATGCGTCCTTTGGGAGTGATGCGTGTGACCGTGCCTTCTCCGTACTCCTCGTGGACCACCTGACCTCCCAGACGCAGACGTCCATCGATCCCACCGATCACTGCCAGCACGGCCATCAGACTGCCCACCACTGGGGCGTCTGCGTTGGGTAAATACTCCTCCAGCTGCGTCTGTCAAAAAAAAAAAAAAAACAGCAGCAGCTCAGTCAAACGTTATTCCTTATATTTAAAGAGTTTACGATTTAAACGCAGGTCATCGTACCACTTCTGAGACTCGTCCAGCCATCATGTCTCCGATCCCCCTGAGCTGGGAGTTAATGTATTCGTTAATGAGGCCGTTCCATTGGTGAAGAGAGTGCAGTGTACGCAGGACTGCCACAATCTCCTCGGCCAGTGTGCTGCTGTGAGTGGCAGTCAGAGACGCCTGGGGGCGGGACTTCCTCCTGCGCAGGGAACCTTCTGCGGGTGAAAGACGCGTAACGTCACAATTAATGCATTAAAATTTGGGGAAAGTGGGCAGGGCTTACAACAGATCTTTTTTAGAGAAAATCAAAGAGCTGTCAATCAGTCCAGATTTGTATTTTGATTGGACGATCTGCCCTTTTCGACGCCGTATTACTACCAAGCGTAACATATTCTACCTCTGAGGAGCGGAAGGTCTGAGGAACAGGTGCTCAGGAGGCTTCCGAGGAAACCGAACAGCTTTTCCACGAGAAACTTCATATCCTGAGAGCGCTCCGTTTTTTCCCAGGATGGCAGCACGGCCTGGAGCAGGCGCAGAGCCAGGATCTGAAAAGAACAAAAAAAAAAAAAAAATCATATTGGATTGGACTTCATTAAGGTCACCATGGTTCTTGTGAAGGAATGCTGTATGATGTATAAACCTGTCTCTGTAGCATGACGGCGGTGAACGACTGATGCCCCTCGACTATACGTATGAGAAGGTTGATCCAAGCTGAGGAGCTCAGCGTGCTGCACATCTGAGGCATCATCGCTATGCTGCGGATAAATCCCAAGGTACACCAATTCCGGTGCTGCTCCCGGCACACCAGCCGATGAGACGGGCACCCTGATATAGACACGTGAAAACCAATGTAAATTAAATTGAAGCGCGGATTATTCTGGTCAGAAACGTGCAGAGTTGGATTACCGGTCTGGTCGTTGGTTCCGCTCTCGACCAGCACGCGCAGGAGACCGCACAGCGTCCTGGCGGCTTCGGCCTGCATCACCTCGGCATGGATCCCCGATGACAACGCCAGGGTTTTCAGCAGGTTCACCGTGCTGCTCAGCATGATGGCCGTCGGGTGCGTGTTCTTCTCACTCACTTCACCGTCTGATAAACAGTTCATGGAGAGTTTATATAATTCTCAAATAATCTACATTTGTGCCTGTTTTATATACACTATATGGACAGAGGTTTGTGGACACCTGCACATAAGATTGTGTATATGTGCTTCTTTTTGAACATCCTATTCCTCTTGAGGAATGAGCTCCACACTTCTAGGAAGATGTTCCACTAGATTTCAGAGATTCATTCATCTACAAAGGTGTTAATAGTGTCATGTAGTGATGTAGGTATGGAGGCCTGGGGTGCAGTCAGCGTTCACATTAATCCCTGGCTTTGTGCACAGGAGCATTGACACCCTGGAACAGCACCCATACAATTGTTTGCCTGTGTGTGAAGATTTTAAAACCAGACATGGTACTTTGGACCAAACGTTTATTTAAGAGAAGCATCTAATGTTAGCAAAGTATACATTTCTGTTTAACATTTAGTCTTTTAAGCTAGAAACTCAAACTGAGACAGGAGATTCTAAAGGGGGCGGAGCTTCCAGGGGTCAGTTGTCGATCACTCGAATATTTTTTTTTTCGCTAACGAAGCGTAAGAACGTACTCAGGTTTGAGATGACATGCTGAGTCCTAGTAACGAACGGTCCATGGGGGGGAATGAAGTGCTCACCGATGTCGTCCTCCGTGTCCGAGTCCTCGGTGGGAGGCTGTGTGACAGGAGGAGGCTCCGCCAGCTTCAGATCATATTTGCCCTCTTTGCCCATCCTGTAGGAGTTTGTGCTGCTGGTGTCCCACTGCACACGGATCCATCCGTCCTCCCCGAGTTCCCCGATCACACGCCCCAGACCCGGGGCCGGGCCGTCCTACAGCACAGCCAAAACACACACACACACACACACAATGTAGTATCACAGGTGTAACAGTATACAATATTCACAGTCCGGGACGTACCTCGGTTTTTAAGTGACGGTTTATTTAAAATTCAGTTCAGAAATGCAAAGCAATAAATTGCTTTTTTTTTTAATTACACAGTTTATTATTATTTACATTTATTTACATTTTTTTAAACAATTTTAAATAAAATGCCTGCTTGGTTAAATAATATTTAAAAAATTTCATAATTTTTATAAAAAATCTAATCGAATAAATCAAATGAATGCAATACACTTGTATTATTTTATTGATTAAATTAAGTAATCGATTAAATTGGCACTAATTAGACTGAGATATACTTTATTGATTCTATAGGGGAAATTATTGAAAATTAAATTGATTAAATACAATTAAATAAAGGGGAATAAATTAATGAAATAGTTTACATTTGATAGACCCCATTTGGGAGGTGTGTATAAGTGTGTGTGCTAGCTAGCATAGCATGGAGATCGCAGGAAGTTGCAGCGAGTTTTACAACACACTATTTCCTGTACAGAGTGAGTCCCTACAGTGACACTGCGCTAACTCTTTATTGTTTTATACCCCTGGCATTGTTTATGTTTTTAATTTAATAATTGTAATAAATAATAAAAACGTGACTGTGCTCAAAGTGCGAGGCAGAGACTAAACAAACTTATGGTCCGCCACTTAATACGTTCCTGAGGGAACTTGGATTTGAACTATGTTCCGCACGTAAAAAGGATTGCATTCGGAACCGGGTCGATATGAGCATGTGTGCCGTTAAACCCCTATGTAATGCACCGGTTTTAAATACATGGCTTTGCTTTACCTGATCGCCCCATTTCCAGTCCTGCCCTCTCATCACTCTGGTGCCGATCTTCATCATGGCGGCGAGCTCAGGGCCGGAGGCGGGCAAAGGGGCCGGGGCGGTCTCTTTCCTCGTCTCCTCCAGCACTGTAGCCGAGCCTCCATGAACTCCTAAAGCCAGCTCCTCCTCATTACTGTCTGAACTCGGACCTGTGAAGGAACATGTGAGAAAAGGTTCAGGTTCTATCTGTATTTCCACTACAACTGAATGCTGTGTAATGATTAGGCAGAAGGTTAATTTTCCATTGTAACCACTTAGTCATGGTCTCCAGAACAAATGTACTTTAGATATTAGGAACATCTGGTTTCCCTATAAAAAAAGGTTCGGACTGACCGATGAGGCGGAGTACGCTCTGTGTGAGAGCTAGCGCTCCCGAGTTGAGCAGCAGGCTGAGGCTGTTCGGTCCATGCTTGAGGGTCAGCATGTGCAGCATGGCCAGGAGGAACCGTGCCTGAGGAACCGTGCCCAGACTGGGGCCAGCTGGGTTCTCGTTCGTGATGGTCAGCAGAGGAACCGGCTGAACTCCTAAACGTGAGGAAAAACATGTCACAGAGGATCGGTCCGTGCTGAAATTCCTGGCAGGAGCATTAGTATTGTGTAATATCTTTAATTATGTGAAGATGATGTACCCAGTTCTTTAAACCGGACGCTGGCCTCCAGAAGGATGTTGCGGATGTTCTGGATGGCCCACGTGTACAGCTTTCCGAAGGTGACCTCCAGGAGCATGCGGTTGAAGGGAGGAATCAGATCCACATCCTTCAGACAGTCGCTCAGAGGCTCGCTATAAAAGCAAGAAAAGAAAAAAAAAGGTCATTTATACATCTATAGTTATATTTAACGTAATGGCCAGCCTTGATTTATTTTCTCTCCCGTTCTGAGAAACCGCAACTTTTCCTAATTACTCGTCATAACACATGCCCTACGCCAAAAGTATTTGGACACCTGAATTTTCCTCCCATGGTTTTTTTTTGGTTGCCACAAAGTTGAAGGCACACAATCATATAGGACGTCTTTATAAGTGGTAGAATTAAAGTTTTCCTTCACTTGAACTACGAGGTCTGTTCCAGCATGACAATGCCCCTGTGCACAAATCCAGCTTCATGAAGATATGCTTTACATGAGTTGGTGATGACCCCTGGTCTGACACCCTTGTAGCTGAATCTCACACAAATCTCCACAAAATCTAGTGGAACATCTTCCAAGAAAGGAGGAGTTTATAATAGCAGCAATTGAGCACTGAATGTGGAATGTAAATATTTACCCTATGTTAGGACCTTCAGGGACAACCCTTTGCCAGCCGCTGAGCATGGCGTACTGCACAGATGGAAGCAGGAAGTTTTTGGATGCGAGCTTCAGCATTGTGTCGATACCCTCCAGCCTCACCTCCGCCCTCTCCAGCTGTAGACACACACATCCATCATGTACCATTTATACTCATTTATCTAAAAACACAACCTGGATTCTTTTTTTTTTGTTTTTTTTATCCATTACTTAATCAAAAAGGCAGAATCTAAAAATATACATGAATATGCAAATTTGGGAAACGCCCCCAATACTATATTTGCCTCTATTTACTATATATAAGAGTTCAAATCTTTTTGAATGATTTAACTATAAGAGTCATTTGGTTCACCAGTTCAGACGGCAATTAGACTACAGACGTTCTCTGGGTAAACATTTTTCAGGGTTTATCATTTAATCATTTGCATCTCATATGATTGATCAGCATCATTTTGTGAAATCACTAATTTATTAAATGATACGTCACAGCTCATTATTTCCCTCATTCACCTGCGCATTTCTGTCATTTTTCCAAAACAAAAAAACAAAAAAAAAAAAGCATAGACGGCTTTTATTTACTTTTTGTGTTTTGCAGAGCGTTTGCCGTACAGGTTTCAGTGTATAAGTTACTATGAGGTGTGAGAATGACTCTATAATGACTGACACATCTGTGTGTGAGTGTGTGTATACCTGCTTGAGGAGGCACTTCCTCATCTTCTCCACGTCGAGAGGCTCCTCTTTGAGAGCGAACTCCACGATGGTGCTCATGAGGCTGGACTGAGAGCATGGGCCGTGCACGCTGTGCTTCAGCCAGCGAAACTTCTGAACATTCACCACCGTGTTCAGCAGCGGCTGCCATTTATCCTGAAACGTGAAGGGGAGGGATTGTGAACATAGAAATGACCAATCACATCTCTGTATGAGGTACAACACGTTTCAAAGGATCACCTTGGACGATTTGATGGTCTGCTTCTTGTCCACAGGTGTAGAACTGACAGGAACTGGAAGGGGCTCCTCCTCATTGGTCCCTTCTCTGTCCTGCTTACTCTCGTCTACATCCGCAGACTCAGATTTCTTAGGCACTGAGACGGAAGATTATACGACGATTATAATGAATACGAACGCAGCAGGATTAAGTGAAGTCTTCCGCACATCTGTGGTCGTGTTAGAGCTCACCTCTCTTCTTCCTGTGCTCTCTGATCAGTTTCCGCGTGATGGTCTTCCAGCGAGGCTGCGAGCTCAACAGCTTCAGCTTGCACACGATAGACAGGTCGTTACTGACGGCCGGCCTCAGCTCGTTAAAGAGGAAACGCAGCCGCTCGATCACGGGAGCGCACACCTCCTTATATGAGCGACCTTGCTCCTGATGGGTCTTTATAGGGGGGGAAGCACATACACAGATTCAGAACTGTTTATTACTCTTTATTCATTTACTACATTACACAGCTGTTTATGACTTCTTACAGCTGCTTTTCTTTAAAACAGTGTACATATGTTTTACATTTTACTGCGGTTTAGTACAGTGTACAGGTGTTCAGTACAGTGTACAGATGTTTTACATTTTACTGCGGTTTAGTACAGTGTACAGGTGTTCAGTACAGTGTACAGATGTTTATAAAATTTTACTGCGGTTTAGTACAGTGTACAGGTGTTCAGTAGAGTGTACAGATGTTTATAAAATTTTACTGCGGTTTAGTACAGTGTACAGGTGTTCAGTAGAGTGTACAGATGTTTATAAAATTTTACTGTGGTTTAGTACAGTGTACAGGTGTTCAGTAGAGCGTACAGATGTTTATAAAATTTTACTGCGGTTTAGTACAGTGTACAGGTGTTCAGTAGAGCGTACAGATGTTTATAAAATTTTACTGTGGTTTAGTACAGTGTACAGGTGTTCAGTAGAGTGTACAGATGTTTATAAAATTTTACTGTGGTTTAGTACAGTGTACAGGTGTTTAGTACAGTGTACACATGTTTATAAAATTTTACTGTGGTTTAGTACAGTGTACAGATGTTTTACATTTTACTGCGGTTTAGTACAGTGTACAGGTGTTCAGTACAGTGTACAGATGTTTTACATTTTACTGCGGTTTAGTACCGTGTACAGGTGTTTAGTACAGTGTACAGATGTTTTACATTTTACTGTGGTTTAGTACAGTGTACAGGTGTTCAGTACAGTGTACAGATGTTTTACATTTTACTGCGGTTTAGTACAGTGTACAGGTGTTCAGTAGAGCGTACAGATGTTTATAAAATTTTACTGTGGTTTAGTACAGTGTACAGGTGTTCAGTAGAGTGTACAGATGTTTATAAAATTTTACTGTGGTTTAGTACAGTGTACAGGTGTTTAGTACAGTGTACACATGTTTATAAAATTTTACTGTGGTTTAGTACAGTGTACAGATGTTTTACATTTTACTGCGGTTTAGTACAGTGTACAGGTGTTCAGTACAGTGTACAGATGTTTTACATTTTACTGCGGTTTAGTACCGTGTACAGGTGTTTAGTACAGTGTACAGATGTTTTACATTTTACTGTGGTTTAGTACAGTGTACAGGTGTTCAGTACAGTGTACAGATGTTTTACATTTTACTGCGGTTTAGTACAGTGTACAGGTGTTCAGTAGAGCGTACAGATGTTTATAAAATTTTACTGTGGTTTAGTACAGTGTACAGGTGTTCGGTAGAGTGTACAAATACTTATTACACTTTACTGTGGTTTAGTACCGTGTACAGATGTTTATTATAGTTTTACCATGCTTAATACCGTATACAGCTGTTAAGTACAATGTACAGATGGTTTATGACATTTTATTGCATTTTATTGTTTTGTACAGTGTACAGGTGTTCAAGTACAGTGTACTGCTGTTAGTACAGTGTACAGATGTGTATTATATTTTACTGCAGTTTAGTACCATGTACAGGTGTTCAGTAAAGTGTACAGATGTTTATTACACTTTAATGCGGTTTAGTACCGTGTACAGGTGTTCAGTAAAGTGTACAGATGTTTATAACCGTTTACAGTGCTTAATACAATGTACAGTGTACAGATGTTTCTTAATTACAATTTACTGCTGATTAGTACAGTATACAGATGTTTATTTATTACAGTTTACTGTGCTTAATACAGTGTACAGCTGTTCAGTACAGTGTACAGGTTTATTACATTTTACTGTGGTTTATTACAGTGTACAGGTGTTTAGTACAATGTACAGATGTTTATAACAATTTACTGGGCTTAATACAGTGTACAGCTGTACAGTACAATGTACAGCTGTTAACTGGTTTACTGTGGTTTAGTAAAGTATATAGCTGTCTAATAGTGTACAGCTGTTCAGTACAGTGTACAGATGTTTATTACATTGTACAGTTTTATAGTTCTGTACAGTTTACTGTGGTTTACTACAGTGTGCAGCTGTGTGATAGTGTACAGCTGTTTGTTAAAATGCACAGCTGTTCAGTACATTGTACAGTTATTTGCAGTTGAGTAAGTGTTTATTACTGTTCACTGTTATCACAGTCGCTCTTCTTCTGCTTGTTACTGATTATTACGCTTCACTCCACACTTTGTGTTTCTTTGGCAGTGACGTTAAAAATATTTTCAGCAGAATAATAATAAGAGCAAGCGTCTTACTTTGATTAAAGAGCATTTGGCCTGATAGACCATTCGACAGACATCAATCACAGATCTTGGGAGGGACCTCTGCTTCCCCTGGTCCACAGGCAAGGCACATTGATTGACGAGTGTGAGGGCCACATGACCTAAAACACGATACAGAACGTAATCAGACTTTACAAACATGGCAACCATGCAGCAATGTCTACTATGTGTGTGCGCCAGGTTGCTAGGTTACCAAGATCCTGGTGTTTGAGAAGGCAGCAGAGCAGGAGGCGACCCACTTCCTCCACAGGGTGCTCCGGGGGAAAGGTGATGGGAGTGATGAGGTGATACTGCTTACAGCAGCGTTCAATTTGGCATAAAAAGTCCTGAAATGCACATGTGAGACATTAACTTATGTTTCATATAACCTAAGGGGCACTTTATAGCATGACCAATAGAGCACTCTAGAGAAAACTATTACATATCAGACCTAGAGGGCACCCTTGCATCTACCATAAAAGCACCATAGTTGGCCACATTTCAAACGAGATGCAGCCTAGAAGGCAAATTATCATATTTTCTGTACTGTATTGGAACCCTTGATAGCACAATCACGTTTTTCCTCAACCCTAAGGGGTATGATCATGTCTTATCCAATATAAGCAGACACCAGAATGCGCTTCCACTTTTCATCTGCCATAATGCATTATAGAGGATACTAATATTCATCTACCCTATGGGGCAGCCAAGAAGGCAGTTTATAGCAGCTACCTAAAGACATTCTAGAGAAAATACTCTTGTTTCATCTGCCAAAAGGAGAGGGCCCATATCACTTTTTTGTTTTGTTTTACTATATCGGCACCCTAGAGGGCATTATTACATTCTCAACCCTTATTGGTATTACCCACATTTTTTTTTTAAACTCCAGATGGGCGCTACTAGATTTCATCTTCCAAAAGGGCACCGAGAGGGTACTACCATAGTTAATTCTACCAAAAGTTTAGCCTAAAGGCACATTATATTTTTCTGTACTGTGTGGGCACCCTAACAGGGATTTTATTGCATTTTTTTGTTTTCTTTCATCGACCCTATGGGCACACTAGAGAGCAAATTATTGTGAATTGCATAGGGCACATTATTAAATATTCCTTACCTTACAGGCACCCTAGAGGACATTTAATGATTCATATATATTATGTGTATTCTAACGGGCAATTTATTGCATTTTTTCAAACTATCACTATGAAATTTTTATCAGCAGAGGGTGCCTTGTCATAACGGCAGCCTAGAGTGCACAATATAACATTTTCTGTACAGTAGCGATACCCTAAAGGGCACCATAACCTTTAAGCCTAGAGGGTATTACCACATATAAACTACATAAGGGCACCCCTTTAGGGCACATTATCCATTTATTTTTTTGCCTTAGGGGCACCCTAGAATACATACTTGTGATAGATATGCTTTAAATGCACCCAATAACGCAGTTTATTGAAGGTGTGTTTCTAGTGTGTGTGTGTGTGTGTGTGTGTGTGTGTGTGTACCTTCACAGTGTGGTCCTGCGTAGTGTTGTCAGCAATGGCCTGCAGGAAAGGCTGTGCATGGTCACTCAGCGTCATTCTGCAAGAGTACAGCTTGGCTTTATCAGGCGTCGTGGTCCCTGGAGAACTGCAGTGGTCCTCATCCTTCTCCTCATTATAATTATAGTGGATCTGACTGGTCTGAAGGCCTCCGCAGAAGATGGAGGACTGCAGCCATTCTGTAACACCAACAAAGAACCCTTATCAGTTCTGTTTATTCAGAACGATTAGTATCACAAGTATTACAAAAAATAATAATAAATAATAACTCACTGGCACATTCTAGCTCCATGCGTGACAGAGGTGTACTCAGTGCCAGGTAAGAAGCATGCAGCCCCAGGAGTAAGCCGAGGTTCCTCTCAGTGTCTATCAGTGGCGAGGACAGGCTGCTCAGGTCCGGGGTGGTTATGGTCTCCTGATTGGGCTGGAGGCAGGAGGTAGGAGTTGAGTCAAATTTTAACATGCACACTGTCTATAAAGAAACACTTTTTTTATTATTATTTACCTCTATGTACTGCCCAACGCAGAAAGCCTGCATGGACTCTCGCGTGTCCTCAAACTGCAGCGCAGCTTCTAAAGCCACCACAGGGTCCTCACCAGCAAACTGAGCTACAGAGGAAAAATGTTTAATTCTGATCACGTGGCAATGCCTTCAAGGCTACAAGCCTATAACTTTTTATTATTCTTGATACATCATTAGCCTGCAGTATGCTACTGAAGGCCACATCAATTAACCATAATGACCTGAGATCCCAACCACCATCCCCTTCTCCTACACTATCATTACTACCCACCCTTTAACCCCACCCTCCAAAGTAACTACTAATACACCCTAAACCTTAATACCACCATGAGTACCCACCTCCCTAACTTCGCCTACCACCATAACCACATCCACTCTAATCTGCAACCATAACTACTCATATACCCCCCATAACACCCCAAATTTGCGTTTTGAAAAGTTGTCGTACCGAGGATGGTGTTCCCAGTGAGAGACTGGGCCTGGAAGTCTTTGATGTCGTAGACTTTCCCGTCGATAACGGTCCAGAAGCCGCCGTCTTTGTTATGGTTCTCCAGGTCTGCTTTGCGTATAAGCGAGACCTCTTCGTTGTTCCTCGTGCCCGGTCCTGTGAAGAACGACCCTGAGTGATGCGGCGATGGAAACATAAGTTACGCATTAATAATAGGGAAGAATCCACGGAAAGTGAATGTAACAAGCTCACGGTGAAACAAATGCATCTTTCCGTGAAAAAAAAAACCCAGACGCTATAGGATATGTTTCGAGGTACCCATGAGGCCGGGCCAGGCCAGGTCCTCGTTGTCGTCTCTGTCGTTGCCGGGAGCGAGGTGGTTAAAGCGATCCAGGGGTTCGAGCAGTGCAGCGAGTAGAGGGACGGAGCCAGTGTCCTGCATCAGACCTGAATCCAGAGTCAGCAGCAGAATGATGGACACCACCAACTCGGGGAGGAGGACACCTGCAGCAGGAATCCCACACACGTCATTCAAATCTAACAATTCGACACAAGAAAGTACCCAAGGGTGTGTACTAGATGGTCCTTCACCTGTAAGATCTCCCTCGATGACGTGGGACACTTCAGCAAAGTGACGGTGACTGTTGAAGGCGATGCTGGTGGCCACAGGCAGGATGTCACCAATGTGTGTACACAACAACGCAATGTACTTCTTCAGCAGAGAGCCCACTCCAAGTATCTCAGACTGGGTCAGAGCTGTGAAGTTAAATTACATGTTATTGAGCTTCAAATAGAAAGTTCAGAGAAAACTCAGTGATGAACATGACTTCCACAGGGGTTAAACACTCTCCTAACCTGCCCATCATCATAACTACCCACTCCCCTAACTGCATCTACCACTATAACAACTCACCTCATCACAATAACTACCCTCGCCCAACCACACCTACCAGTATAGCTTCATTCACCCAAACCCCCAAATCCCACCTACTACTATAATTACCCAAACCCCCAAATCCCACCTTTCACTATAATTACCCAAACCCCAAATCCCACCTACCACTATAATTGCCCAAACCCCAAATCCCACCTACCACTATAATTGCCCAAACCCCAAATCCCACCTGCCACTATAATTGCCCAAACCCCAAACCCACCTGCCACTATAATTGCCCAAACCCCAAATCCCACCTTTCACTATAATTACCCAAACCCCAAACCCACCTACCACTATAATTGCCCAAACCCCAAATCCCACCTACCACTATAATTACCCAAACCCCCAAATCCCACCTACCACTATAATTGCCCAAACCCCAAACCCACCTACCACTATAATTGCCCAAACCCCAAATCCCACCACCACTATAATTACCCAAACCCCAAATCCCACCTACCACTATAATTGCCCAAACCCCAAACCCACCTACCACTATAATTGCCCAAACCCCAAACCCACCTTCACTATAATTACCCAAACCCCAAATCCCACCTGCCACTATAATTACCCAAACCCCAAATCCCACCACCACTATAATTACCCAAACCCCAAATCCCACCTACTATAATTACCCAAACCCCAAATCCCACCCACGACTATAATTACCCAAACCCCAAACCCACCTACCACCATAATTACCCAAACCCCAAATCCCACCTTTCACTATAATTACCCAAACCCCCAAATCCCACCTACGACTATAATTACCCAAACACCCAAATCCCACCTACCACTATAATTACCCAAACCCCCAAATACCCCCACTATAACAAAAATAAGTAAAAAGTGCACATGAAAGAAACAAAAGAAAAGAAAGAATCAAATAGTGGAAATAACTGAAAACACCTCAACCCATCATTAAAACACATATTACCACATGTGTGTGTGTGTGTTTTCGGTTACTCACTGTAATCTCCGACTCCATTGGAGCCGCTCACGCCCACGTAGAGTTTACAGATCAGGAGTCTCTGGAAGCGGAGCAGCAGGTCGAGCGAAGCCGAGCGCTCTTTACTCACCTGCTCTGCATCCTGGCAGTGAGAGATACGTCGTGCCACATCTTTTAGACGAGCTATCGTCTGTGACGCCATGTTCCTGCAGCAAAGAGAAGAGGAAAGGAGAAGAGACGGTGAAAACCCTAATGGAGTAAGAGGAAGGACTAAAGACAGGTGTGAATGGAGTAAAGTGTGTGTAGGTGTGTGTACAGACCTGAGCAACTGCTGGACAAGCTGGACCAGAGGTAAACTCTGTTTGCTGGCCGACTCGTAGATGCCAGTGTTGATGAGGTCTTTATCAAGGGTGGTGCGACAGCGGTGCAGGGTGGAGGCGTTGGCCTCCTGCTCATCAATCTCCTTCTCTTTCTGTGCTTCCTTCTTAGCTTCGATGTCCTGAGTGTTCAGCAAAGGATAGGTTTTTTTATTGACATTTAAATGCAAACATACACACATACACTCAGAAACTATAAAATAGACTCAGCTAGCACCATGTGACCATGTGTTTCTCTCTCTCTCTCTCTCTCTCTCTCTCTCTCTCTCTCTCTCACACACACACACACACACACACACACACACACACACACACCTGAATCTCAGCCGTGATGGCAGCATTCAGAGCGGACTCCAGCCCACCGTCTGCCATTAAACTGCTGACCAGAAGGTCAATCATAAATCGCCGGCCTGGACTCACACTCATCTCATGGCTGGAAGCTGAAACACAAACACTCATTTATTTTACGATATTTGATCACATTAAAATGAGATGAGTAATATTGTGTGTGGGGAGGTGGAGTGTGCAGCGAGGCGGTGGAGGAGATGATGGAAGGCGGTGGAGTGTGTAGAGAGGTGGTGAAGATGGTGGTGAAGGTGGAGTGTGTAGAGAGGTGGTGGTGGAGAAGATGGTGGAGAAGGTGGAGGAGGTGAAGTGTGTATCGAGGCAGTAGTGGAGATGGTGGAGAAGGTGGAGGAGGTGGAGTGTGTATCGAGGCAGCAGTGGAGATGGTGGAAAAGGTGGAGGAGGTGGAATGTGTAGAGAGGTGGTGAAGATGGTGGTGAAGGTGGAGTGTGTAGAGAGGTGGTGGTGGAGAAGATGGTGGAGAAGGTGGAGGAGGTGAAGTGTGTCGAGGCAGTAGTGGAGATGGTGGAGAAGGTGGAGGAGGTGAAGTGTGTAGCGAGGCAGCAGTGGAGATGGTGGAGAAGGTGGAGGAGGTGGAATGTGTAGCGAGGCAGCAGTGGAGATGGTGGAAAAGGTGAAGGAGGTGGAATGTGTAGAGAGGTGGTGGTGGAGATGGTGGAAAAGGTGGAGGAGGTGGAATGTGTAGCAGAGGCGGTAGTGGAGATGGTGGAGAAGGTGGAGTGTGTAGAGAGGTGGTGGTGGAGATGGTGAATAAGGTGGAGTAGGTGGAATGTGTAGCAGGGCAGTAGTGGAGATGGTGGAGAAGGTGGAGAAGGTGGAGGTGGAGTGTGTAGCAAGGCGGTAGTGGAGATGGTGAATAAGGTGGAGGAGGTGGAGTGTGTAGAGGTGGTGAAGATGGTGGTGAAGGTGGAGTGTGTGAGAGGTGGTGGTGGAGAAGATGGTGGAGAAGGTGGAGGAGGTGGAATGTGTAGCGAGGCAGTAGTGGAGATGGTGGAGAAGGTGGAGGAGGTGGAATGTGTAGCAGGGCAGTAGTGGAGATGGTGGAGAAGGTGGAGGAGGTGGAATGTGTAGCAGGGCAGTAGTGGAGATGGTGGAAAAGGTGAAGGAGGTGGAATGTGTAGCAGGCGGTAGTGGAGATGGTGGAATAAGGTGGAGGAGGTGGAGTGTGTAGCAGGCGGTAGTGGAGATGGTGGAAAAGGTGGAGGAGGTGGAGTGTGTAGCAAGGCGGTGGTGGAGATGGTGAATAAGGTGGAGGAGGTGGAGTGTGTAGCAAGGCGGTGGTGGAGATGGTGGAGAAGGTGGAGGAGGTGGAGTGTGCAGCGAGGCGGTGGGGAGATGGTGGAGATGGTGGAAAAGATGGAGGAGGTGGAGTGTGTAGCGAGGCGGTGGTGGAGATGGTGGAGAAGGTGGAGGAGGTAGCGAGGCGGTGGGGAGATGGTGGAGATGGTGGAGAAGGTGGGGAGGTGGAGTGTAGCAAGGCGGTAGTGGAGATGGTGGAATAAGGTGGAGGAGGTGGAGTGTGTAGCAAGGCAGTAGTGGAGATGGTGGAGAAGGTGGAGAAGGTGGAGTGTGTAGCGAGGTGGTGGAGAAGGTGGAGTGTAGAGAGGTGGTGGTGGAGATGGTGGAGATGGTGGAGAAGGTGGAGTGTGTGGCGAGGCGGCAGTGGAGATGGTGAATAAGGTGGAGTAGGTGGAATGTGTAGCAGGGCAGTAGTGGAGATGGTGGAGAAGGTGGGGAGGTGGAGTGTGTAAGGCGGTAGTGGAGATGTGAATAAGGTGGAGGAGGTGGAGTGTGTAGCAAGGCGGTAGTGGAGATGGTGAATAAGGTGGAGGAGGTGGAGTGTGTAGCAAGGCGGTAGTGGAGATGGTGAATAAGGTGGAGGAGGTGGAGTGTAGCAAGGCGGTAGTGGAGATGGTGGAGAAGGTGGAGTGTGTGGCGAGGCGGCAGTGGAGATGGTGAATAAGGTGGAGTAGGTGGAATGTGTAGCAGGGCAGTAGTGGAGATGGTGGAGAAGGTGGGGAGGTGGAGTGTGTAGCAAGGCGGTAGTGGAGATGTGAATAAGGTGGAGGAGGTGGAATGTGTAGCAAGGCGGTAGTGGAGATGGTGAATAAGGTGGAGGAGGTGGAGTGTGTAGCAAGGCGGTAGTGGAGATGGTGGAAAAGGTGGAGGAGGTGGAGTGTGTAGCAGGCGGTGGTGGAGATGGTGGAGAAGGTGGAGGAGGTAGCGAGGCGGTGGGGAGATGGTGGAAAAGATGGAGGAGGTGGAGTGTGTAGCAGGCGGTGGTGGAGATGGTGGAGAAGGTGGAGGAGGTAGCGAGGCGGTGGGGAGATGGTGGAGTGTGTAGAGAGGTGGTGGTGGAGAAGGTGGAGATGGTGGAGAAGGTGGAGTGTGTAAGGCGGTAGTGGAGATGGTGGAGAAGGTGGAGGAGGTGGAGTGTGTAGCAAGGCAGTAGTGGAGATGGTGGAGAAGGTGGAGAAGGTGGAGGACGTGGAGTGTGTAGCAAGGCGGTGGTGGAGATGGTGGAGTGTAGAGAGGTGGTGGTGGAGATGGTGGAGCAGGTGGTGGAGGTGGAGTGTAGCAAGGCAGTAGTGGAGATGGTGGAGAAGGTGGAGATGGTGGAGTGTGTAGAGAGGTGGTGGTGGAGAAGGTGGAGATGGTGGAGAAGGTGAAGTGTGTAGCGAGGTGGTGGAGAAGGTGGAGGTGGTGAAGTGTGTAGAGACAAGGTAGAGGTGGTGGAAGTGGCGTGTGTAGCAAGACAGTAGTGGAGATGGTGGAGCAGGTGGTGGAGGTGGAGTGTGTAGAGAGATGGTGGTGGAGAAGAAGGTGGAGAAGGTGGAGGAGGTAAAATGTGTAGCAAGGCTGTAGTGGAGATGGTGGAGAAGGTGGAGGAGGTGGAGTGTGTAGAGAGGTGGTAGAGCTGGTGGAGAAGGTGTAGAGCCTCACCCGTGTTGGGTAGCAGAGAGGACAAAGCTCTGGCTCGTTCCTCAGCAGTGGGTAAGAGCACTGACCAGCCACTCTGGAGCACAGCCTGCGCAGCCGCCTGCACCGTGTTCAGCACCCCGGCGTTGCTGGCCAGCGTCACCACCGTCTGCTTCAGGCTGTTGAGCAGACTGCTGCCCAGCCCCAACCCCAGCTCCTCCGGGTCCAACTGATTACTGATCGCAGAGTGGAGCTGCGTGCGCACACACACACAGTCAGTACGAACCGACAGAAATACACCTGGATATTAGTGCTACACTACAAACACACCTGCAGTCGTAGTAGGTTAAGTGTAGCCACCACCATACACTCCTTCTCCTGAGAAGGAGGCCATTCCGAGCTCCCATCCATCCCCTCGCTGGTCTGACGCAGCAGCAGGTCCAGCTGCTCAAACGTCATGAGGCAGACGTCCACCACGAAGGGCACGCGCAGCCCCACAGACCACTCCGAGCATGAGGACCACGCAAAACTCTGTCAAACCCCACACCCACCACGAGATACAAGAGTTACACCAAACACATACAAACAAGTTCTCTATGCAGAACCTTTCAGACTGATCTGATCTCTTCAGAGCTCCTGTACCTGTCCGGGACCACAGGCAATGCCCACGATGTGTTTGGAATTGAGTCCAGGAAGAGCTTTAGGCTGCTTCTTGTTGGAGAAGAGCGTGTCAAAGTGCTGGAGTTTATCGTTACTTCCCCAGCTGTGAACTTCTCCATCTTCAGTAAGGGCCAGGCAGTGTGTGGAGCCCACAGCAATGTCCACCACCTTTTTACCTGTGAAACACACACACACATTTATGTCATTTATCTATGGTTCAGGACCTGCCATAGAATGAGGAACTCTAGAGTAAAGCCTGACCTTGCAGGCTGTCCAGCAGTTTTGGGTAGCGGACGTGTTCGTCGGTGCCGTGACCCAGTCTCTGGTTGTCCCCTTTACCCCACGTGTACACCAGTCCGTCTTTAGTGAGCGCCACCGAGAACTGACTTCCACAGCACACCTTCACGATGTCTAGATCCTGCAGCTTCTCCACCAGCTTCGGGCTCTTACAGCCATCACTGCCTCCTCGACCCAGCTTCCCGTAATCACCATCTCCCCATGACCACACCTGACCTACACACACCAAGAGAAAAAGTGGAAGTGGGTTTGAATATATTATATATATTCCATCATAATGCATTCAAAGAATACAATAAAAATTAACAAATGAAGGCGTCTGTACCATTCTCTGTGACCGCAAGCGTCTGTGCATCTCCACTTCCACAGGCCACATCAATGACCTTCAGCCCCTTCAGCGCAGTCACCAGCATGGGTGTGTTCTGGTCCTCACTGGAACCTGCACCAAGTCAGAGAGTCAAAAAATAAATTGAGACATCAAACAGAGTTGCAGAAAATGTTTTACACCAGGAAAGAGAAAACAGACAAAAACAAACACACAGACAATCAGACAAAATAGTTTAAAAAAAAAACCCACTACGTTAGACAGACAGACAGACAGACTGAGAAAGAAAGACAGACACAGACTAAAGAAAAAAAAGAAAGAAAGACAGACACAGATGAAAGAAAGAAAGAAAGAAAAAGCAAGCAAGAAAGAAAGACACAGACGAAAGAAAGAGAGAGAGAGATTTATTGCAGTGACATCAGAATAAACCAGTGTTGTTTGACACACAGACACTGATTTAGACGTTACCATGTCCCAGACGGCCGTAGTTTCCTCGCCCCCACGTGTACAGCGCTCCGTCTGCAGTGATGGCTGCGCTGTAGGTGCTTCCACACGCCACGTGAACCACGTGCTTCCCGGCCGGTCTCTCGGAAAAAGCAGTGATGATCGTCGGCTCTTCTAAATACCTTCAAAAGAAAACGAGTTCCTGCATAAAACATGAATAACCATAAAAGATTTTTAACGGTGTCTGCAGTTAAAAAAAACATTCTTACGTAGTGTCTCCGTGTCCCAGACGTCCTCCGTCTCCACACCCCCAGGAGAAAACCTCTCCGTTAGAGGACAGAGCAAGGTAGTGCTGACCCTCAGGGTGAGCGGCCAGCTTCATAATCTTCCTGGATGCCAGGCCATGTAGAAGCATAGGGGACTAGAACACACACACACACACACACACACACACACACACACACACACACGTATGTGAGAACTATCAGAGACACTTGACTGGTGTGAAACCCTGAGCAGTACTGGTGTGGACACTCACGAGAGTGGTGCTTTTATAATTCTGACTGTACACTGCTCCCGAGATGGACAGCAGGAGGAAGCCTTTCTCCGAGCACACGATCTGAGTCACGCCCAGGTTAGACAGAGCTTTACACTGGATTGGTCCATTCAGATTGGCGTAGACTTTCCATCCCAGCAACCCCCAGCCAATCACCTCCTGCAGAGTACTCTAACAGACAGAGGAGAAAAGAGAGACGGAAATAAAGCAAGAGAGTGAGAAAAGAAAAAGAGAGGAGAGGGGGTTAAGCAGAAAGAAAGAAAGAAAGAAAGTTCTACAATTAATTGTTAAAAAAAAATTGTTTTTTTGAAACTCAACAACAACAAGAATATTAATCATGATTTATGATTATTATTATTTATAATTATGTAATTTATCAATAAAAAAAATCAGAATTAATATTCAATATATTAGACATCATATAGATCACTAAAATTATCAAATAAAAAATAAAAACACCTTTAAATAAAAAAAACCAAATACAAAATGCAGTAATTTGAAAATTAATTTTAATTAAGTAAGTTCAGGTACCTGCACAGGGCCGTGGTTCTTCAGCACAGCAGACAGACAGGAGAGAGAGAGAGAGAGAGAGAGAGAGAAGAGAGAGAGAGAGAAAATGCACAATGAGTCAAACAGAAATAGAAACCAGTATGTCTTTATAAAAAATAAATAAATAATTAAATGTATTTATGCAGTAATAATCCGAAGTTTTATTGGAATACATCTACTCGTGTGTGTAACTCGTTTAAAATGTACACAAGAAAAAACACAATAATAGAAGAAAAATGTTCCGACTATGAAGAAATTAGAAAAGTCTGATCCAATATGGGGACAGATATCAAATAATCCACATGTATGTGTATGTTCATGCGTGTTTGTCTCAAACAGAAGCGTGTTATTCTCATGTGCTGATTGAACAGTATAGACAAAGCAATACACACTGTATGGCCATAAGTTTTCAGACATGTCCTTCCACACCGAGTCTCCATTTGCACAAAATGCTTCCAAAGACGTCCGATACAATGCATCTAAGACTTGTGAAGCACATATAGGTGGAAAAGTCGGGTGTCCCAATACTTTTGGTCATACCGAGTGTGTACAATTAGCAGAGTGGCAGGTGCGGTACCTTGCTAGAGGTGGGCGAGCTGCACGGCGGGGGGCTACAGGGCACGGAAAGGCGGTCCAGGTGAGCCATGATGACCACAGCCGTCTGCCTCAGGTCGATAGCCAGCTCGTTGTCCTGGGGCAGATTCAGGTAGCGCAGGAAACTCTCGTTCGGGCTCAGCGGGGCAGATAAAATCTGGAAGAACAACGAGGGTTTATAACCAGACAATATCAAACGGAAATTCTACAGATTTCATTTAAGTCCAGACCTCCAGCTCCTCCTCAGAGATAGGTTCTTCCTTGCTGCCATGGATGTTCTGAAAGCGATGTAGCAGGGGCAATAAGGGGGCGCTGGTGCCCTGGCTGGAACGCTCATTATCCATCTCTCTAGTGCCTCTGTCCCACAGCCTCAGGAGCAAGAGCACAGCCGACAACAGCTGGCTGCAATCGGATGCAGATGTTACTGCGCAGTCATATACATAATGTATGGCCAAAAGTATTTGGACAACCAACATACTTTTGTCCAGTGTATATTTATAAATATATTTGAAGCTTGTTGTGTACATTGTTTGTACCTGAGCGTTCCTCTCTGAACAGCCAGCTCCAGGAGAATAGCCAGGGCCAGGTGCTGATCCTGCAGTGGAATGCCAGGAGGAGCTTTACCGATTCCGCCTCCGTGCACTTCACTGCTCCCAAGAGAAACAAATAAACAAATACAGCTTTTCTGTCATAAGTTAGAGCTAAACGAATAATGATTCATCACTATTACTGATAGACAAAATGTAATTTTCTTAAACGGTGTCCTTTTGATAACAGGATAATGAATACTCGTATAATTTTATATGATCTATTTACCTGAGGAACTTGGTAGCTCTCTCGACAACCTCCAGCCACACGGAAGACACGGTGCTCTCATCGTACAGCGTGGCCTCGGGGAGGGCACGCAGGGCATCCAGAGACTCCTGCAGCAGCTCACTGCACAGATCTGCGTCGTCACCTAGAGGGGGGGGAGAGAAAAAGTGGTGTCAGTAATTATCTGGCAACCCTGGATCAACATATCTCTAGTAGCATTATTAAATCTAAAACACAGGGGGATTGAAGTGTGTCGTCATTTACGAGCAAACAAAATGGTTGGTAATGATCTGGCAAAACTTTAACACATCTTTAGTAGTATTATTAAATATGTAACAAGAATTAAACTACTTTGTCACCTATTGACCCAAAAAAAAAAAAAAAAAAAAAAAATTATATATATTTTTTAATCTTTAATGATCTGGCAACCCCAAATCAACAGCTTACAGTAACACTATCAAATATGTAACATGGGAATTATACTGCATCATCACCTAGGCATAAAAAATGGTATGTATTATCTGGCATCCCTGGATCAACCAACATTAGTAACATTAAATATAAAACACAAGGGAATTAAATTGTTAATAATCTGATGAGCACACTGATGCATGAGTGTCTCCTGTAAAATCCTTTCTGAAGTGGTTTAGAGGTCCTTCATTTTCACCCTTTCCTTCTGTACCTCTCATGCTCACTTTCTTGTTCACAGGTTTTTTTTTTTCAACCAAAGATGTCTAAAGAGTCCATCAGTAAAATACTCCAGCTTGAAGCGCTCAGCATTCACATTCCTCCTAAAGGTGTTCAATAAGGATATGGCTCTGCAGCAGAAGATTCCCATTCCAACCATTGTAAAGCAGATTTACAAGGAGCTGGCTTTGTGCACAGGGGCATTGTCATGCTGGAACAGGTTTAAATCCCTGAGTTCAAGCAAAGGGAAAATGCTACCAAAAGCTTCCAAGGACGTCCTATAGAATTGTGTCTCCACAGTTTGGAGAAGAAGCACATAGGTTTGGAAAAAACTTGGATGTCCAAATACTTTTGGTCGCAGAGCCTGTACGTTATGTAACTAGGGCTATAAGGATTCCTCGAGAAATTCAAATACAAAAATCCATCAAGGGAAATTATTTGTCTCAGTTCTTCATTTAGTCCATTTAACTACACAGGGAGCGCCGCGTTTCCCCACGGACCATTATTATTGACGCACCACCCGCTAAACTCTGGACCGCTATGGAGAGGTAAACACTTCAGAAGCTGGTTAATTTTTTTTGGTTTTTTTGCCTAACTCCGACTTTATTCCTCGCAATTCCTCGTTCATACACCAACGGCCTCAACGGAGGAAAGGAGGGAAATGACGAGGGGCGAGGATTTAGACCAAAGAAAACTACAAGGTTTCCAAAGTTTGGGATCATTTTAAACTGAAACAAAAAGGAAAACACGGTACAGTGGGTTTACCCTTTTTCATAAGCCATTTTAAATTGATAATATTTTTAATTAACATATTTGTATTTTGATGTAATTTGGCAATTAAATGCACTAAATGGGTTTCATTTTCACAGGTTGCAATTTGAGCAATAAACATGTTAAGAGACTCGTCTTATTTTCTCTTGTATATTTAGTGTTGCTCTTTAAAAAGAAAAAAACCCTTCATATCCGATTACTCGATTAATCTCTGGAATAATCAGTAGAATACTCCATCACTAAAATAATGGATAGCTGCAGCCCGAGATGCAATAGCAGTTATCTTTCTAGATTTTTTATGAACTAATGTACTGAAAAGAGGCTGAAGAACGAGGTGAACATCTGGAGAAGAAGATGGATAGTCATTCGATGTTCTTTATATTTCTTTTCAGTCGCGAGCGTTTTCGGAGAACTGAGTGCGAGACAGTTTCAGGAATAATGCTGTGTGTGTGTGTGTGTGTGTGTGTGTGTGTGTGTGTGTGTGTGTTTATGGCTCGGCGCTCAGGTTACAGAGCAGCTCTCAGGTTCTGAGATCCAGAGCAGCCGGCTGGGTCCTGCCCGGTCCCCATGGACTGAAAAATCCCATCACATCCTCAGTCAGGAAAAAAAAAAAGGAACGCTTTCCTGTTTCAGACAGTAACATAAATTCCCAGCATTCATCTTCTGGTGCGTCTGATTATTTTTCTCCAGGGGCGGGGGATTTTAGTAAACCCAGACAGACAGTGATTTAATAAAATAAAAGAGGTGTCTCAGTCACGAGTGCCTAAAATAAGAGATAAAACAGGAGGTGCTGAGGAGGTTGAGACGCTTCTTACCGGATCTCCAGGCTCGTCGGAGGAACGCAAAGGCGAAAGAAAGAGCAGCCCTGGAGCCGACTTGAGCCAGACCCTCCACTCCTTTACTCACGGGACGAGTGCTGCAGGAACACACAAGGCACAGATGAAGGCCATGGGCATTTTTTACGTCTTTCGGGACATATCTTACTGTTTAGCGTACGCTTCACACCTCTTGTTATCGACGGTGGGCAGCGGAGGGCTGGGCGGAGTCTTCCAGCGGACTTTGTACTTCTCCTCCATCATGCTGTGGCTGAGGGAGATGAGGTAGCGCTCCAGGATGAGCAGCCGCTGGCTCAGACGCCGTGCAGACAGGGTGTTCTTAGATGTCTGGGCCGCCAGTTTCTGCTGGTCATCCACGAGAACCATGAGGCAGTCCTTCAGCTCTCCTTCATCTGATCATCAGCACACACATAAAACACACACGTTACCATCCGAGGGACTGAGATTTCAGACTTATACAGAAAAGAGCGCTGAGGATGGTTTGGAATTGTTTAAAGATGTGTTCTGGAGACAGATCTCTGGATGGAATGAGGAACTGTAACCTCCTGGCAGAGGCAACAATGTTACATCTAGGTTTCAATTCATTATTGACGTATTATAACTATAATAATCAAAATTGTGAACTGGAAACAGATTCAGAATGAGAATTACCTATTTTAATAACCACACCTAATAAATATTCATGAAATGCAAATCAGAAACGAGCCCAGTTAAAAAAAAAACTCCAAACTCCACCCATTTTAATCACACTTTGAAAAGAAAAAGCTTTTCGAAACACGAGCGTGTAAAATTATGGGGACGGACCGTGTTTACTCCTAAGGAGCTTTCCTGTAGATTTGGACACGCCCCCTTGGGGCGGGGCATAAACATTCTAAACAGCATTTGGAATAATTTTCCTAGAAAAACTTAATTTCTTTTTTAAGAGTTTTATGGATGCTTTTATGATCATACACGTGATTTAAGTTGTACTTTAGGTCGGTTCCAGATCGGACTGTTCTGTTTGGTTCTCTGTAGATCGAGAGGAAAAACATGTTACGCAACGAGCGAACAAAAACACGGCGTGTTTATTGAGCTTTCCAGCATGTGATGTATACGGGGGGTGGTGCAATGCTTTTCCATCAGCGTGGACTTATCAGCCCTGAGCAGGAGAGCAGCTCCACCCCAACACACACACACACACACACACACACACACACACACACACACACACACACACACACACACACAGCAGGGTAAAAATAACTGTCCCTCACACAGTTACCCGAGCTTGACAAACTTCACGTGTCTGAGGCTTTAAACTCACTCACACACACACACACAGATTAGATGTGTTAAGTCTGCATGAGATGGAGCAAGTCACGTGTATCCTGAACTGAATCCTGAGCCACGTTAGAACGTCATGACTTGACACTCTACAGTGTTCTGTAAAGTTTAAAGCACTTCAGATGAAAACGCAACACACACACACACACCAATACACCGATCTATCCATCGCTCTCTCTCTTTACCCATTTATCCATCTTTTTCTAGTTCTCTCAATCTAGTGATCCTATCTAGGCCTCTATCCATCTCTCTCTTTCTAGATTTGTTTACCTGTACTTCTATTTGTCTTTATCCATCATCCATTTCTATATCTCTCTATCTCGCTCTACCTCTATTTATTAATCTCTGTTTCAATCTATCTTCCATAGTTATTTTTCTACATCTCTCTCTCTTTATTTCCATCTATCCATCCATCCATATCTCTATTCTTTGATCGGTCTTTATCTCTCCATTTCAATCCATCTCGCTAGCTAGATTTTTCTATACATCTTCAATCTCTATTTCTATCCATCTATCCATCCATCCATCTCCATCTGTCAATCTAATGACCCATATCTATATATTTCTCTCTCTCCTCCTCTTTCGTTCTAGATCAACATTTTCTTATCCATCTTTCTCTCCATTTCTTACTTCATTCCAATCTCTATCTATTGATCTCCTTCTCTCTCCATCTCTCTCCCTCCTCTCTATCATTCTCTCTCTCTCTCTCGTTTTGTTGAAAACTAAAATCTGAATTTGGGATTTGAAACGGATTTTAATATAATCAGATTAATTATGGTAAACTCCGCCCACCTGGCTGCCTTCCCCAATCCCACGTCTCGATAATGGAATGATGAATGGGTGACGAAAATGACTCCTCCTCCTCTTTCTTCTCTTTGTCGTTGGACTCGTCCTTCTTCTGAACGCCGGGACAGTCCGCAGAGTCCTCTGAAGACGATAAGTATTTACAAACATTATACAACATCAATAAATATAAATATATAATAAATATAAATATCCGTATCGGTGATACCCGGATAGGCAGATTCCTCACGGTTGAAGACGATCTCTTCGTCTTTAACCATCTCGTTCCACATCTCGCTCAGGCCTTCGTAAGAAAACGCGCGCTGCGTATGGGGGGGATTTATAAAAATAGGGCAATCTTTAATAAAGATACACTTCCAAGTATTACATTAGCTAAATAATATAACCAGAGTTCAAATATTTCATTTTCATCCTTCATTAGATCCGATCCTCCAGATTCCGTCACCTCGCAAAACCACGTTGGATTAAAGTTCCAAAAAATATATATATTTTTTCATAAATCATCCAATCTCTGTCTAATCTTATTGAGAGATCCAAGCACCAAATCCCATCATGTAAATTTTCCCCAGATCAGTCAGTAAACACTCTGGATAAGCAAAGCCACAGAGTTTGAACGTTTTGTGACTGAACTGCTGAAAGGACGTAAGAGAAGAGAATCAGATTAAAGCTTTACAGATGCTGAAGCTCGTGGACAGAAACGTGTACAAAAGACATGAGAAAGTATATACAGTGAGCAGAGCCTGTGAAGCTCTGAGGGACTAGATAAGATAACTCATACAGATTTAAAAATATAAACCGGTTCTTTAATCTGAAATTGTCTTCTTTTAAGATTGAACCTGGGGGACGTTTTTCCTGAATCAGGTGCTCCAAGTTCCCACAACACCGAATAATAACCTTAATATCACCAGTTCAAAGAGATCATATGAGTGTTCAGTTACCTGATGCCCCAAATCCCCCCCCAGCCCGTCCGCATCCCAAACCCCCAGCCCATCCGTCCCAAACCCCCCCCCAGCCCGTCCGCGTCCCAAAAAACCTTTCGGCTTCCCCATTAGGAGTCTCCACAGCGGATCATCTGTCTCCATAGACCTCCTTGGTCTTCCTCCTTCCCTCCTTCCTGGTGTCTCCATCCTCAGCATTCTCCTACTGATATATCCCATGTCCCCCTCTGCACATGTCCAAACCACCTCAATCTCACCTCCCTCACCTTGTCTCCAAAATGTCCTACATGCACTGTCCCTCTAATAAACTCATTTCTAATCCTGTCCATCATCGTCACTCCCAACGAACATCTCAACATCTTCAGCTCTGCTCCTTTAAAAAACGTGTTCACCACTGCCATTTTCACTTCCACATTCCTCTTCTTAAACCCATACCCACCATCACCTCCTCATCACCTCTGTTCCCTTCACCTACATGCCCATTAAAGTCTGCCCCAATCACCAATCGTTCTTTCCTAGGTCGACCTTCTACCACTTCATCTTACAACCCACTTGTGGAGCATAAACACTGATGACATTTATCATCCCGCCTTCAACTTCCAGCTTCACGATCATCACTCTATCAGAAACTCTCTTCACCTCCACTACACTCTTACTGTACTCTTCCTTCAGAATCCCCCCTACACCATTTCTCTTTCCATCCACACCATGATAGAACAGTTTAAACATCTCCAATGTTCCTGCTCTTACTCCATTTCCACTTGGTCTCCGGAACACACAACATCTCCTCCTTTCTCCTCTCCATCATATCAGCTCCCTCTCTCCCTTTACCAGTCATAGTACCAACATTTAAAGTACCAACCCGAACTTCTACTCTCCTCCACTTCTCCTTTCCCTGCTGTCTCTGTACACGTCTTCCTCCTCTCCTTCTCCTCCTTCAGACAACAGCAGCACAATTTACACCAGTACCCTGTTGTTAATGATACCTGTGGTGGTTGTCGGGTCTCGACTGATCCGGTATGAAATTCTGATTCCTGATTCGCATATTTGATTTACCACGTTTTACGCTTGATGTTCTTCATAACACAAACCTCCACATTTATCTGACTCACAATTACTCATAATAATAAAAAAGCAGGTGTGAGAATACACCTTTACCTGCAAATCGATCTTCAGCCATTTGTCATGAAATCGCAGCTGAGCGTCGAGGTAAAAAGAAGGAGACGACATCCTTTCTTCTTTTCTCTCCAGGCTGCAAAAGCAGCCTCCCCTACAAACCCATGAAAACAAATAAATACATGCTTTATATTACATTTATACAAACAATTAAATTATAAATCAAATTATGTGACAGTAATAAATAAAAATATATTCCCAAAGATTTATAGATTAGATTGGATTGCTGCTCATAGTTTAATAACTATTTAAAAATAATGGTATTATGCATAAATAAAAAAATTACCAAAAATAATAGAAATTTTTTATGGCAAACACGATTATTTAATAAATCATAATTATGTACAAAAAAATAATTTACTATTTAAATCACAAAATAAAAAACAAATAAATAAATAAATAAAACAGGATTAATTACATTTTCCATAAAAAAAATAAAGAAAAAAAGAAAAAAATTATTTAAAAAATAAAATAAAATTTAAAAAAAAATGTTTATTTATTTATTCATTCCATCCATAGCGTATAAACCCGTCCCCTGTCCCTCGTTACGCGTCCCCTGTCCCTCGTTATGTCCCTCTGACAGGTGACAGTTACTCTGAATACAGATTTTCACTGGATTTTGATGATCCAGAATCTGGAGGTGTGGAAGCAGATGGTTTCTGTACATGCAGTCAAACATCATCAACCACAAACATTTTTTCCAGTAAAAATGTGAGATGTCAGAACGTCTAAGACGATCCTCCACAACTGTTAAACATTTTTATTTATAAAAATGTGTCTATATGTGTAAATGTTTCATGAATTTCCTGACTATTTATAATAAATAAGCATTACAATAAATAAATAAATAAATAATTGTCAAAAACCATTGAATAAATAAAAAAAAAAATTATGTAAAATTAATAAGTATGCAAATAAATAACAGAAAAATGTATCAATGACTAACAAAGTAAATAAAAATACACAATATAAATACGCAATAAATGATTAAATGTCAAGAATGAATAATTCGTAAAGAAACGAGAAAATACCTAAACAAAAAAAGGAAATAAATAATACAAAAAATAAATAAACCAATGAGAAACAAAGTAAAAAAAAAATACAATATCCGTGAATAAATCATTCTCTTTTTTAATAAAACGAATAAATAAATAAAATCAGCAACGCAAATACGTCTCACACGAATAGTAATGCATTGAAAAATTGACATAAATAAGCGAATATTTTAATAATAAGCAAAATAAATAATTGCAAAAAAATAAAAAATCCATTAAATTGTTCCTGATCTTATACATTCCTCAGTCTGAGAATCAGCAGACGGAGGTTTTAATTCCATCTCATTTTACTGCCAAAACAGAAATTTTTTATTTGACTGCATTAATTAGAAACTTCCAACTCGAAATTGTTTTTTTTTAACTCGAATAATTCTGTATTTGAGTCACATGCATGAGGATCAGAGTGAGTTATTTAGGGTAAGTTGTTTAATTCTGAGAGTCAGGGTGAAGGAGCTGAAGTCAAGGCTTCATCCTGACAGTCTGAGTGATGATGATGATGATGATGATGATGATGATGATGATGATGGTGGTGGTGGAGATGGAGATGTTATGAAATAAAATACCACAGCATTCAGGACACCTATAACTCCAGGCTGGAATGTGGTACTAACTGCTGGTTATAAAAGCAGATACCTGCAGTGAAGAGAATGAAATGAGGAGTTTCTGGAGGAGCTTCTTGATAAAGAGGAGATGCTCGTGAGCTCTGTGTTTGTTACTGTGCAGTATTAGCATGCTAGCTAACCGGCTAAGCGCCGCTGTACCAGAGGACATCTCTAACCCGCTCTGACAGCGAGCCTTCATCGCGTCAACACCTTCATTTCAACCCAACCGAAAGATTTTATTCATATTTATAGATATGTGAAGCATAAACAGCGCTCTGTACCTCGACGGGTTTCTTCTAGCAGTCCTGCTTCCTCTCCGCTCCCCTTCACCCGCTCAGCTGCTGCTCCTGCTGCAGTTTAACCTCCGCCATCTTGTGTGATGACTGACAGCGCCGGCAGCCAATCAGATTGCGTGTGCGGTTCAGGCTGACAGAGGGCGGGGCTTAGAGGGAATCCTATGTGTGACTGTGTGTATTCAGTGTGTGTGTGTGTGTGTGTGTATACAGTATATATATACATTATAACATTTTTGAGTGGTGAAGTGAAGAACACTGATGATCTCTTCATCATTTGCACCTGTTAGTGTGTGGATTTATTTATTAGGAAGCAAAGGAACATTTTATCCTCAAAGTTGATGTTAGAAGCAGGAAAAATTGGCAAGCGTAAAGATTTGACAAGATTCTAGACATCTGGGTCAGAGCATCTCCAAACCTGCAGATCTTGTGGGATGTTCCTGATCTGCAGTGGTCAGAATCTATCAAAAGTGCTCCAAGGAAAGAACAGTGGTGAACCGGAGACAGGATCACGAGTGGCCCGTGAGGAGCGCAGGCTGATCCGTGTGGTCCCATCCAACAGACGAGCTCCTGTTGGTCATAAACCTGACCAACAATTCAATTTATTTTTATTTGTATAGCACTTTTTTAACAATGGAAGCAGCTTTTACAGAGATAAAGAGGTCTAATGTTGTATAAAAGAAAAGTTTGTTCCCTATAAAATTTCTCCCTGCGGAGTGACCCAGAGGCGACACTCAAAGAGAAACCCATCCTCATACTCAACACCGAATAATTATTCATAACAGTTCTATCATTGTTGTGGTGTAGTGTTCAGCGAGAGACATTTAAATCTAGAACTGTTTATGTAAAACTGTAGTCCTGAGCCCATTTTAGTAGACAAATTATTTCTAATTAAAGAGAACTCCATTCAGAGGTAGGATGTCAGAAAGGGACAGGAAGACTGGTCACTGGTATCTCAGGAGCATGTTGAATTGACAGAGCGAGAACGAGAGAGAGACATGAATTTAGGATTCTAACTACCAACTAAAACAACCCCAGATCATAACAGAGCCCCTGCAGATTTGTACAGCAGGCATATGCATTAGGCCCATCATTATAGAACAGGCCGACTCTTTCAGACCCTTATTCCTGCTTCTTATAAAAAGTGTTAGCTCAGCGATTAAGGATTTAAGTCACTTAAGGTTAAGGGATCAAGCCACTAGTATATATTTTACCTATTTGAATTAAACTCCAGATCAGCTGTAGAGCTGCAGAGAAAACCTGTGGCATCAATTTGACACGTTTCCATCTCAAAGCTTTTTTTCAGAAGAACGGATTCTTCATAATCTATAATTTCAAGATTCAAGAGTTTATTGTAAATGTACAGGAAACAGTGTGTTACACTATACAATCAAATTCCTACTCTGTGTATCCTCACAGCAAGCACACACACACACACACACACACACACACACACACACACACACACACACACACCTTGTCTAAAAGTACTGAAACAAATCAATTAAAAATATTGAAACAAATATGGTCATTTATTTGATAAATGTGTATAATGTTCAATCATGTCATTGGAAGACGTTTGGGGGAAGCAAAAAAATAATACAAATACTGATCATGCCCACATGATTACATTCTCCACCTACTTTTACAGTACATACAAAGACTTCTTCTTCTTCTGGCTTCTCCCATTAGGGGGCGCCACAGCGGATCATCCGTCTCCACACCCCCCTGTCCTCTACATCTGCCTCTTTCACACCAACTACCTGCATGTCTTCCCTCACCACATCCATAAACCTCCTCCTTGGTCTTTCTCTTTTCCTCCTTCCTGGTGTCTCCATCCTCAGCATTCTCCTACTGATATACCCCATGTTCCTCCTCTGCACATGTCCAAACCATCTCAATCTCACCTCCCTCACCTTATCTCCAAAACGTCCTACATGCGTTGTCCCTCTAATAAACTAATTTCTAATCCTGTCCATCGTTGTCATTCCCAATGAACATCTCAACATCTTCAGCTCTGCTACCTCCTGCTCCACCTCCTGTCTTTTACTCAATGCCACTGTCTCTATTCCATACAACATCTCAGGTCTCACCACAGTCCTATAAACTTTCCCTTTCACTCTCACAGATACTCTTCTATCACAAATCACTCCTGTCACTCTTCTCCACCCACTCCACCCTGCCTGCACTCTTTTCTTCACTTCTCTAACACACTCTCCATTACTTTACACTGTTGACCCCAGGTACCTGAACTCCTCCACCTTCTCCACCTCTTCTCCCTGCAACCGCACCCCTCCACTGCCCTCCCTCTCATTCACACACATGTACTCTGTCTTACTCCTACTGACTTTCATTCCCCTTCTCTCCAGCGTGTATCTCCACCTCTCCAGGATCTTCTCCACCTGCTCCCTACTCTCACCAAAAATCACAATATCATCCACAAACATCATAGTCCAGGGAGACTCCTGTCTGACCTCGTCCTTCAACCTGTCCATCACCACTGCAAACAGGAAAGGGCTCAGAGCCGATCCTTGATGCAGTCCAACCTCCACCTTGAACCAGTCTATTGTTTCTACTGCACACTTCACTGCTGTCACACTGTCCTCATACATGTCCTGCACCACCCTCACATACTTCTCTGATACACCTGACTTCCTCATACAATACCACAACTCTTCTCTCCACCCTGTCGTACGCCTTCTCTAAATCCACAAACACACAATGCAACTCCTTCTGACCTTCTCTATACTTCTCCATTAACATTCTCAAAGCAAATAATGCATCTGTGGTGTTCTTACTCGGCATGAAATCATACTGCTGCTCACAGATGGTCACCTCTTCTCTCAGCCTGGCTTTCACTACTCTTTCCCATAACTTCATGGTGTAACTGATCAACTTTATTCCCCTGTAGTTACTGCAGGTCTGCACATCTCCCTTATTCTTAAAGATCAGTACCAGCACACTCCTTCTCCATTCCAACAACTTGTAACTACAAACACGCACTTGTTTATTTATATCTTAACCCCGCCCCCAGCGTTCTGGGCTCTACACCAATCAGAATTTACTTCCGGGATGTCGTCATCGGCTGAATCCGGAAGTGTTTATTGAAGCTACACTGAAAACTTACTTTTAAATCGATTACTTTCACACGTTAATAAAACTGAATTAAAAAGATTTAAACGCCAGGTTGATGGAGGGAAACTCAACTTCATCGCTGGTCGGTGGTGTAGGAATCGCTGTCGTGTCCAGTTTCATTAATGGCTCCACGTTTGTGCTGCAGAAAAAGGGAATTTTACGGTCTCGGAAAGCCGGCAAGTGCTTTAATCCAGTACATTTTAGACTTTAACTGATCCAAAACCTCTGTCAGATATCAGGATACACATTCTCTATCATCTTTCATTGTTACAGGTAGGACTTACCTGTCTGACTGTGTGTGGTGGACTGGAACACTGGCGAGTAAGATTATACTTTCATTTATAATTATATATGATGTGTCTTACATCATTTAAAATCCACTAATATCATGCAAATGTCCTTTTTGTATCTTCTACAAATGATCTCAGATGTTGAGATATTTTATGAGTTGCTCAGTAGCGCCTGGTTCCACAACACCATCTGACTGTAGAAAGATCATCACTCATAATCACACACTCCAGTGCTCATGTTAGTTCTCACTCTCCAGTGTTCTGTAGTGTTTAAAGACTATAATCACACTCTTGATGTCACCCAAATGAGGATGAGGTTCTGCTTTTGAGTCTGGTTCCTCTCAAGGTTTCTTCCTCATAACATCTAAAGGGAGTTTTTTCTTCACCACAGTCTCCATGGTGCTCATCAGGGATAAGACACACAACATTGTCTATTGTGAGAAGCACCATAGAAATAAACTTGACTTGACCTTGAAGCTGTAAAGAACAATAGACCAAGCTGTGTTTGTGCATAAAATGTTCTGGATTCATTACACAGTCTGGAGTGATCGTGTTTGCAGAGGGGGTTTGAATAATAGTTGAATCAGAGAAAAATATCATCCTCCTCCTCTTATTTGTAGTGCTGTAGACTTCTCAAATCTGATTGGTCAGAAGGTGTTGATTTGTCATATTGACATGGAAATGCCTTTGTTGTGTAAGAAGTCATTTACATTAATGGCATTTGGCAGAAGCCCTTATCCAGAGCGACTTACAACTGAGCGGGAGAGGGTTAAGGGCTTCCTGGTGGCAGGATTTGAACTTGTGACCAACGTCTTAATCACTGAGCTCCCACTTCCTCAGTGTGAGAGGTGAAGCTTCACGTTTTCCAGCAGCTTTATTTGGTCTCTGTAACATGACATATAAAGAAAAAAGAGGCTGGTGAAGGAATTACTGTTCAACTGCTACAACGTTTCAGGGCATTAAAATGTAACAATAAACGGACAATGGTGGTATGATGGTTTATCAGGTAGCTTTGCTGCATCTGATCTTCAGGGTTTGAGGTGTTTTTTTCATGTACAATGATGACAATCTTATCCAGAGCAACTTATTTACAATTATCTCATTTATACACCTGAGCAGTTGAAGGTTTTCCTCGTGCTCAATAGCCCAACAGTGGCAACTTAGTAGTGGTGGTGGGATTTTGACCTTCTGATCATAAGTTCAAACCTTCTGATTTCTCCAGACCCCTAAAGCCATGATGTAGGTAGATATGCGATTCTATTATTACCCTAAAGCTCTAAATCTGTTACCCTGTAAATCCTCTCACTTCTATGGCCATTATGTTTCTATTCTGTTATCACAACCCAGTTATGTTAGTCTTGTTATGGCAACCGTAATTACAATATTGTTAATGTGTTCCCCCTTTAGCTACGGCAGCCCTGGCCCACGCTGAAGACATGTCATTGTACACTTGTGTATAGGTAAATATTGCTACTTGTGTTAGCAATATACCAACACCTTGTGTAGCAAACCTTTGTGTACAGCTGGTTTTGTGTTGTTGTTTTTTTTTAATAAAGATATCAATTCTACGGTGGCCGAGAAGTGCAAAACACATTAATAAATCCGAAAACAAAATAACGAATGCAAAAACAAAATAATCCAAAAACAAAATAACGAATGCAAAAACAAAATAATCCGAAAACAAAATAACGAATCCGAAAACAAAATAACGAATGCAAAAACAAAATAATCTGAAAACAAAATAACGAATCCGAAAACAAAATAATCTAAAAAACAAAATAACAACCAAAACAAAATAATCTGAAAACAAAATAACAACCAAAACAAAATAACGAATGCAAAACAAAATAATCTGAAAACAAAATAACGAATCCGAAAACAAAATAATCTGAAAACAAAATAACAAATCCGAAAACAAAATAATCTGAAAACAAAATAACAAATCCGAAAACAAAATAACGAATCCGAAAACAAAATAATCTGAAAACAAAATAATCTGAAAACAAAATAACAAATCCAAAACAAAATAATCTGAAAACAAAATAACAACCAAAACAAAATAATCTGAAAACAAAATAACAACCAAAACAAAATAACGAATCTGAAAACAAAATAATCTAAAACAAAATAACGAATCCGAAAACAAAATAATCTGAAAACAAAATAACAAATCCGAAAACAAAATAACGAATCCGAAAACAAAATAACAACCGAAAACAAAATAACAACCAAAACAAAATAACGAATCCGAAAACAAAATAACAAATCCTAAAACAAAATAACGAATCTGAAAACAAAATAATCTGAAAACAAAATAATCTGAAAACAAAATAACAAATCCGAAAACAAAATAACGAATCCGAAAACAAAATAACGAATCCGAAAACAAAATAACGAATCCGAAAACAAAATAATCCGAAAACAAAATAACAACCGAAAACAAAATAACGAATCCGAAAACAAAATAACAAATCCGAAAACAAAATAACAACCGAAAACAAAATAACAAATCCAAAACAAAATAACGAATCCGAAAACAAAATAACGAATCCAAAACAAAATAACGAATCCGAAAACAAAATAACAAATCCGAAAACAAAATAACGAATCCGAAAACAAAATAACGAATCCGAAAACAAAATAACGAATCCTAAAACAAAAAAACGAATCTGAAAACAAAATAATCTGAAAACAAAATAATCTGAAAACAAAATAACAACCAAAACAAAATAACAAATCCGAAAACAAAATAACGAATCCGAAAACAAAATAACGAATCCGAAAACAAAATAATCTGAAAACAAAATAACAACCGAAAACAAAATAACAAATCCTAAAACAAAATAACGAATCTGAAAACAAAATAATCTGAAAACAAAATAATCTGAAAACAAAATAATCTGAAAACAAAATAACAAATCCAAAACAAAATAACAACCAAAACAAAATAACAAATCCAAAACAAAATAACGAATCCGAAAACAAAATAACGAATCCGAAAACAAAATAACGAATCCGAAAACAAAATAACGAATCCGAAAACAAAATAACGAATCTGAAAACAAAATAACAAATTTGAAAACAAAATAACAAATCTGAAAACAAAATAACAAATCCGAAAACAAAATAACGAATCTGAAAACAAAATAACGAATCTGAAAACAAAATAACGAATGCGAAAACAAAATAACGAATCCGAAAACAAAATAATCTGAAAACAAAATATTTAACGAAATAACAAATGCGAAAACAAAATAACGAATGCGATAACCAATGATCTGTAAGTGTTCCATACGCACACTTTACCTCCCTTTTTGCTTTGTCTGAATCGTCGTTGTGTTTTTGTATTTGTTATTTTATTTTTAGATTTGTTAATGTGTTTGCCACTTCTCGGCCACCGTACAATTCCCTTGAATCCCTGTGTTCACCATGTTACATTTAGGTCAGCCCTGTTACCATGTGTCCACTGTGTTATATCAACTTATTTACCCTTATGTCAACATTCTATGTTTAATAAATCATTACCTGTTGGTGTCTATGAAGGTGTGTGTGTGTGTGTGTGTGTGTGTATGCATGGTGCTCTACGATGAATTGGGATACACTTTGATTGAGGTTGATGAACTTTGATTATCCTGGGATACACCCTGGAACAAAAAACAAAAGAATTTATATCAAAATGATCTCATGTTATAGAGAGAAAAAAAAACACAATCACATGATGCAATAAAAGTATTTTGTCTTCTGTGCATTTTTAGTATTAGTGCGATTATAAATGTATTTAATTGATGTATTTTCTTTAATCCAGAGCAGTTTGTACATACAATAATAAACACAATCAACACTGTTTGTTGTTTATAAGATCTTTAAATCTGGGGGAAAAGGATTACGTCCACACTGACTAATTAATATTTACTTATTTTACTTTTCAGTGCCTTTGAAAACCTGAGAAACATGAAAACATTTCACATGAAATCTTCCTGAAATAAAGACAACAAAAATATATTTATAGTTCCTTGATTTTCTTCTCTTCAGTGATCGTGGGTCAGATTGGGAATTTGTTAGCACACAACGCCGCTCCGGCCGTGTTAGTGACTCCGCTCGGAGCGCTCGGGGTTTTGTTCGGGTGAGTTTACAAACAATTATTCCAATTTAAACCTGTGCTGAAATACCCCACGCTTCTCTCCATAACAGAGATGTGAGCAGTGTACGAGATTTCCTGATGATCATTAAATAAAATAATAAAATAAAATAAAAATAATTTTATTCATTATTTTCTTATATTGACTCTGTTTTTTATATAAAAATATAAAACCGTTATAATCATTTTTATGTTTTTTTTTACAAAAATGATATATGACATCCAAATGAATGGATTATAAATTTTTGGGTAAAAAATTACAAAATGTATTTGCAATTTCTTTTTATTTCTTTATTTTCTGTTAAATAAAATAATGATTTCCCTAAGCTGTGGTATAAATGAGGTAATGCCATCTATATGTTGATGGTGATGATGACAATGATGGACTTTGTGGTTCCTCAGAACTATCCTGGCATCATGGCTCCTACAGGAGCGGTTGGAGCTTCTGGGTAAACTGGGTTGTGTTTTGTGTTGCTGTGGATCTGTGATTCTCATTATTCACTCCCCGAAGTCCCACAGCGTGGCGTCAAGGGTGGAGTTCCAGGAGAGACTTCTGGACCCAGGTATCCCAATCTCACACACACACACACACACACACACACACACACACACATACATCCTGGGTACTGAGGTCTACTACTGGACACTGTGGAACACTATTCAATCTCATCTCATTAGCATGGTGTTCTATTGTCGACTATTTTTCCCTCATGTCCACCCTGTTACCCTTATATTCACCATTTATACTCTTGTGTTAATATTGTTGATTAGATCAATGACATTTTATCTGTCTTTATATTTCAGTGTTTCTGAGCTACATCACCCTGGTGCTCCTGCTGTTGGTGCTGCTGATTTTCTGGCTCTCTTCAGCGTACGGAAAGTCCAACATCATGGTGTACGTGGGAATCTGTTCCCTGTTGGGAAGCTTCACGGTGCCGAGCTGTAAAGGCCTGGGTCTGGCTGCGAAGGAGGCGTTCGGCAGAGACCCGTCTCCCGATAACGGGGCTCTGTTCCTTTTCCTGTGCTTGCTGGGAATTCTCCTCATCAGCATCCTCACCCAGTTCACCTTCATCAACAGAGCCTTGGAGAGCTTCAGCTCCAACGTTTTCGAGGCGGTGTATTACGTCACGTTCACGTCCTCGGTCATCCTCGCTACTGCCATCTTGTTTAGAGAGTGGGAATCGCTCGGAACTCTGGACTGTTTGGGGATTTTATGTGGATTCGCTACAATAGCAGTAGGAGTGACGTTGTTACGCATATCTCAGGATGCCGTGCTCACGTGGACTTCACCCAAAAACAAAGAGGCCTAGTTCATAATTTTTAATGACGCATTTCTCCTCAGAGCTTCAACATTTCACCTGTTCATTTCAACTATTTTTCACTCATCAGTGTTATGGCACAGCACCCCCTGCTGGTCATGGTGTATTAATTACATACATGCACTCGCGCACGCACACACACACACACACACACACACACACACACACACACACACACACTTCCCTCTATGAAAACATTTTGGGATTCTAACCTGTGATTAATAAAATAATAAGTTTAGCTCATTACCCCTATGTCACTCTTATTACCCCTATGTCACTCTTAATACCCCTATGTCACTCTCATTACCCTTATGTCACTCTCATTACCCTTATGTCACTCTCATTACCCTTATGTCACTCTCATTACCCTTATGGCACTCTTAATACCCCTATGTCACTCTCATTACCCTTATGTCACTCTTATTACCCATATGTCACTCTCATTACCCTTATGTCACTCTTATTACCCTTATGTCACTCTTATTACCCCTATGTCACCTCATTACCCTTATGTCACCTCATTACCCTATGTCACTCTCATTACCCTTATGTCACTCTCATTACCCTTATGGCACTCTTAATACCCCTATGTCACTCTCATTACCCTTATGTCACTCTTATTACCCATATGTCACTCTCATTACCCTTATGTCACTCTTATTACCCTTATGTCACTCTTATTACCCCTATGTCACTCTCATTACCCTTATGTCACTCTCATTACCCTTATGTCACTCTTATTACCCTTGTGTGACTCTCGTTGCCCTTGTGTCGCTCCCGTTACCATGGTGTCGCTCCAGTTATCCCTATGTCAATCCTGTTACTCTTATGTCACTTTAGTTACCTTTATGCTGCTCCTGTAACCATGATTTCACTCTTATTACCCATATGTCACTCCCATAACCCTTATGTCAATTCTATAACACTTGGTAACTTCCGTTACCCTTATGTCGCTTCCGTCACCCTTATGTCTCTCCTGTTACTCTTATAACAATCCTGTGACCCTTATGTCAATTCCGTTATTTTTGTGCTCCTTCCGTTACCCTCGTCATTCCAGTTACGCTTATGTCTCTCTCATTACCCCTACGTCAATCCTGTTACCTATCTCTTTCTTTAATTACCCTTATGTCACTCTTGTTATGCTTATACCACTCTAATTACCCCTATGTCACTCCCAAAACTCTTATCTCAATCCTGTTCCACTTATCTTGTGCTGTTCAACACAACTGATCCTCAACCCGACATTAATATTAATATAAAATATACAGATGTGTATGATTAATAATGCCGGGGTGGACTTTGGATCTGAAGGTTGTGAGTTCAAATCCCAGCCACATCAAGCTGCAATTTCTGGGCCCCTGAGTAAGGCCCCTAACTCCATCGCTGCTCAGTTGTATAAATGAGATAAATGTAAGTCTCTCTGAATAAGGGTGTCTGCCAAATACTATAATTATAAATGCAAGATTTAAAAAAAAATTAATATAAAAGTATTAAAACTGAACTAACAGACATTAGTGTTCATTGGTACAGAAGCTCCTGTGAAACCACACACACCAAACATCTCCCCCCCGAGTGTATTGTACACTGTCTGTCATTAAACTCTGAATCTTCAGTCTTCTGATGGACAATAGTGCTGTGTAGTGAGGAATGTGGAGCTGTGAGCAATAACCCCAGAGTCCTATATGTTCTGAAAGATCAGTATTCAGTCTGAAGATAACCATCAACAAGAGTTCATCCAGATGTCCTCATTCATGTGAGTGGGTTTCTTCAGACTGTTACACATTTAGAGCTCGGGAGATTAAACTGGGTGTATTTTTATACTCTGAGGATTATTTCTATTTCAATACTAATGAGTGGGACACTAAAAAAAGATATTTTAATTGTTAATAAACAAAATGACTAGAAATCTAGTTTATACCATGAATGAAAAAATCTACATTCCTAATTGTGCCACAAAATACTTTTTTTTTAATTAAGTATAAAATTGCTGCTTATCAATCCCTTAAAAATGCAGTCGTTTTAACAAATTTTTATTTATTTATTTATATTGATCTACTGTCTGACAAAGACTTAAATGAATTTAAATGTATGATTTTTTAAGACTGATTGTGTGCATTAATAATTGTATATTTAACACTGAACTTAATAATGCAGTAAAGACATGAATAAAGGCAATAAACATGACCAGACGTCTCGTTTTTTATGTCGCGATAATTATTATTTCTGTTTTTTGAGACTCATGTATGTTCCTTCTGTTTAGGTAAAAGGCAAAAACACACAAGAATTGTAGAGTGAACGAGTGGAAGAAAGTTGTGCAGAGTCCAAATTTGGCATTTAAGTCTCTACCAGAAGAACTTGTGTAACCAACGTCATATGGAAAAGAAGTGGAACATCTAAACGTTTATAGATTTGTTTGATCGAAGTAAATCTTCATATTACACGACATGCATGTGTCTCTCAAAAAACATAAGACACGGTGTATTCACACTTTTCACTATAGAATCAATGTAAGTGTTGGATGTGTGGTTGGAACCCAAGCCATTAGTGTTGCACAAGTCAGTCCACTCTTAGTGCCAGGCCCAAGCCCGGATAAATGAGGAGGGTTGTGTTAGGAAGGGTGACTTTAAACTGTTCCATCATGGTGTGGATGGAAAGAGAAATGGTGTAGGGGGGATTCTGAAGGAAGAGTACAGTAAGAGTGTAGTGGAGGTAAAGAGAGTTTCTGATGATCGTGAAGCTGGAAGTTGAAGGCGTGATGATAAATGTCATCAGTGCCTATGGACAAGTATTGCAGATGATATTGTGATTTGTGGTGAGAGTAGAGAGCAGGTGGAGAAGATCCTGGAGAGGAGGAGGTACACGCTGGAGAGAAGGGGAATGAAAGTCAGTAGGAGTAAGACAGAGTACATGTGTGTGAATGAGAGGGAGGGCAGTGGAGTGGTGCGGTTGCAGGGAGAAGAGGTGGAGAAGGTGGAGGAGTTCAGATACCTGGAGTCAACAGTGTAAAGTAATGGAGAGTGTGTTAGAGAAGTGAAGAAAAGAGTGCAGGCAGGGTGGAGTGGGTGGAGAAGAGTGACAGGAGTGATTTGTGATAGAAGAGTATCTGTGAGAATGAAAGGGAAAGTTTATAGGACTGTGGTGAGACCTGAGATGTTGTATGGATTAGAGACAGTGGCATTGAGTAAAAGACAGGAGGTGGAGCTGGAGGTAGCAGAGCTGAAGATGTTGAGATGTTCGTTGGAAGTGATGACGATGGACAGGATTAGAAATGAGTTTATTAGAGGGACAGCACATGTAGGATGTTTTGGAGACAAGGTGAGGGAGGTGTGATTGAGATGGTTTAGACATGTGCAGTGGAGGAACATGGGGTATATCAGTAGGAGAATGCTGAGGATGGAGACACCAGGAAGGGTGTGGATGTGGTGAGGGAAGACATGCAGCTAGTTGGATTGACAGAGACAGATGTAGCGGACAGAAGGGTATGGAGACGGATATGGCGACCTCTAATGGGAGCAACTGAAAGAAGAAGAAGAAGAGTTTTTGTATGGTTGATTAACTGTATAATTAACGTTTATATTGTTATAAAAGCAGTTTAGACACTTCAATTACAGTGTTTACATTGTAATAATTACGGTTCATAACCATCTTTTATTACAGCTCAGAACTGTCTTATTTAAAGGTTTATGTTGTAATAATTATAATTAAAACTTATTTCACAAAGCAGACAGGAAACTATTTAAACTGAGAAAAAACAATAAATATGTAAATGGTGTTAAACTATTTTTTATTATAAATAACCACAGTGAATTCAAAGCATCATTTAATCACAAGAGCTGGGAGAGAGAGAGAGAGAGAGAGAGAGAGAGAGAGAGATAGATGATAGATAGATAGACAGACAGACAGACAGACAGACAGACTTATGTATTTACATATATGACTATCATACACATAGCAGTTTATTTACTACGCCCCTGAAAAACTACCACATAGATTTCTACACATTCTACAACACACAACAGTACTAACTCCATTTACTAAAATAACCCTAGTTTAAAAGGTTTAGATACCACAGATGCAGTCTGATGTTACCTGAAAGATGAACATTCTCTTTTGTTGTTCATTAGTTTCGTCTGATTTGAGACATGAAACAAAACCCACCAGGTCCTAAACATGCTGTGAATTTGCAGCATCCACATATCTGACCATGACCCTCATCTTTTAACGCTAAGGACAATTATAAGACTCAGATCTTAAAATGATACAGTCAGTGTTAGATAGGGGCCAAATATGCAGAACATGACAAAAAGCAAATAATGTGCAAGAGCTGGGTTCATTTTGATAAGTTTGAGTTTCAGATTAAACAAGACACTTGTGAATAATAATCACAGAACACAGAAATGATCATGATTTATGTGATATACAGTTTTAAGCATCTAGGGCAGAGATCCCCAACCTTTTTCGCGCCATGGACCGATTTAATGTCAGACAATATTTTCATGGACCGGCCTTTAAGGTGTGGCGGATAAATACAACAAAATGAAATAATACGACCATAAAAACTGGTATTTTATAAATCTAATAATAAACATGAATTCACTGTGTTGTTTTTTGTTCATTTTGTTCGCTTGGGGGTTTGAATTTAGCCGGAGCTCCTTTAAGAAGGTAGTGGATGGAGGTAAGTCATGTGATCGGAGCTCCTTTAAGAAGGTAGTGGATGGAGGTAAGACATGTGACTGGAGCTCCTTTAAGAAGGTAGTGGATGGAGGTAAGTCATGTGACCGGAGCTCCTTTAAGAAGGTAGTGGATGGAGGTAAGTCATGTGACGGAGCTCCTTTAAGAAGGTAGTGGATGGAGGTAAGTCATGTGACGGAGCTCCTTTAAGAAGGTAGTGGATGGAGGTAAGACATGTGACGGAGCTCCTTTAAGAAGGTAGTGGATGGAGGTAAGTCATGTGACGGAGCTCCTTTAAGAAGGTAGTGGATGGAGGTAAGTCATGTGACGGAGCTCCTTTAAGAAGGTAGTGGATGGAGGTAAGTCATGTGACCGGAGCTCCTTTAAGAAGGTAGTGGATGGAGGTAAGTCATGTGATCGGAGCTCCTTTAAGAAGGTAGTGGATGGAGGTAAGTCATGTGACCGGAGCTCCTTTAAGAAGGTAGTGGATGGAGGTAAGACATGTGATCGGAGCTCCTTTAAGAAGGTAGTGGATGGAGGTAAGACATGTGACCGGAGCTCCTTTAAGAAGGTAGTGGATGGAGGTAAGTCATGTGATCGGAGCTCCTTTAAGAAGGTAGTGGATGGAGGTAAGACATGTGACCGGAGCTCCTTTAAGAAGGTAGTGGATGGAGGTAAGACAAGTGACCAAGGCATCATGACATGCATCAAGAGTCAAGAGTGAGTGATAGACAGATGTGGAGGAGAGAATCCGGTAAATTTCCAAAATAAAACATCGTTTAGAATCAGATCATAAATAAAACGGAAATAATGTAAGTTATGTATTATTTCTGTGCGGCCCGGTACTAATTGACCCATGGACCAGTGCCGGTCCACAGTATATTGTAAAATGGACAATACAGCACTGGGATAGACTTCAGGGTGAACCAAAGCCAAAATAATAAACAAAACAAACACTGTCCTATCAAAACGTGTATTTTTGCCTGTAACACTTGTACTTGGTTGCACAAACATTCCACATGAAGTTCAACATCCTATTTCCTTTAAGTCTCTTTAAGTGGTATCCCTGTGAGGTCTTTAAAGTGCACTTCTATTCCACTTTCCTGTAACAAAAAACATTTTCATGTCTGTTCCTTTGTGTTGACTGTAGTATGTAGACTTTATGAGAACCTTCACTTCCTCTTTATTCCAGTCAGTTGTTTGTTACAGTCTCCTCATCTTCTCTTTTTTCAACTGTTAAATCTCAGCAAGTTCACTGAGGAGCATAGATCTAACTTCCCAATTAATGCAGTCGTATGTATCCTGGACCGCAGCTCTTTTTTCAGGTGTGACCTCCTCAGTGTCACATTTCTCTATATCATAAACGCGCTTTTTTTTGTGCAGGTCCTTCTTGCATTTTTGACTCTGGCTTGAAATTGTCACTGATCACACTCTCTTCAATTACATTTTGCAAATGCTTTGGATATTTGGCAACCATCCTTTTGGTGACCTCCGTTAAATTTGTTTTCATCATTGCCGCAACAACAATCCTCACCATTTCCCTATGCAACCGAGGACTTGGTCTTTTCTGGCTCTCAAGTGCCTGCATTAATTCCTCAGGAAACTTATTCCATGAGAAGGGGAGGTTTTGGGAATTGAGCATGAACTCTGGGACAGAAAAGATATCCGGCAGTACCTGCAGAAATATTCAGAAACGCTAAAATTTTCTGTGAATCCACTGATACTATGAGACCCAGTGGTGGGCCGTGCATTTGGTACCTGGGCCTTCAATGGGGACGTACCCCACTAAATCCACCACTTAATACCACCACTATCACATCACAATTATAGAAACCATCAATACAATACAAAACGCAATATAACAACACGTGGCATTACAGAGAGAGAGACATGTCACATATGGAGGTGAAAACCATTTTACTAAAACAACAAACCCAGTTAAGACTCCAAACCTCTACACTACAACCACAACTGTGCACCTACAACATCTGGAGCAGTTCACAATCAATATTTGTCTAATAACATAACAAAAACATTAAAATGTAAATAAAACACAACCTACTCACCAGAGATGAAGACTCATAATTTGCAGTGCTCCTCAGAGACTATCAGCACTGACCTTGCATCTGATGAAGACATTGGAGAGGCTGGTGCTCACTCAACTCCAACCTCTGGTGAGTCCATCAATGGATCCACTTCAGTTTGCCGACCATGGCTTTGGAGTGGAAGACGCAGTCATCTTCCTCCTAAATTGGGCTATAGTGAGAGTCATGGTTTTTATTTTACTTCTCTAGTGCTTTTAAGACCATCCAACCGGCACTCCTGAGGGATAAGATGGTGTACATGGGAGTGGACAATCATCTGTCTAACTAGATATTGGATTACCTCCCAGATCGACCACAACATGTGAGGACTGAGTCTGACATGGTTGTCTGCAACACTGGGGCTCCTCAGGGAACGGTTCTGTCCCCGTTTCACTTCACCGTCTACACTGCGGACTTCACGTTCAGCTCCGCAAATTGTCACCTGCAGAACTTCTCTGATGACTCTGCCATCATTAGTCTGATCACGGATGATGATGACAGAGAGTACAGACGACTGATCCAAAACTTTGTGGACTGGTGCCAACGGGGAAAACCAAAGAACTGGTGGTGGATTTCCATAGGCACAAACAAACTTCATCATTACCACAAGTGAACATTCAGGGAAAGGACATTGTGAGAGTGGACTCTTACAAATACCTGGGGGTTCATCTGAACAGAAAACTGGACTGGACAGAACACGGAGGTCATTTATAAGAAACGGGGTTCCACCGCTGACTCTGACCACTCTGACTGACTGACTGACTCTCTCACACACACACACACACACACACACACACACACACACACACACACACACACGCTCTCCTCCTTAAATGCACCCTCAGATCACTTGAAAAGAGAACAATCATTAGGTCACATTAACTTCAGGTAAAGCAATCCCCTGCCTATCAGACCCGCCCTCTATTCACTAACCGCCGCTTGGCCACGCCCCCGCTGCCACAGTTACGTTTTTGCTGCACTGAACAACGAGAGCGACTGAGTGATACGTCATCAACTAAGCGACTGATGCGACCCTCCGCCGAAAACGGGGAACCGGCAGCGTGAGTTTGCTCGTGCCTTCGAATTTGCTCGTGAAACAGGGTAAAATTTTGCGCGCGAGTTTGCTCGTACTACGGGGTTTTACTATAGTCCAATTTCCCCTGGTGTTACAGTCCACATACTGGGAGAAAGCAGGTAGTGTTGTGCCCAAAGTAACCTGATTAAAGTCCACAGAGGTTAACACAAGCGCCTCAGAGTGTTGTGATTGTAACCTTGCAACAGTGGAATGGATGATGTCACACGCGTGGGTCGCGGGGGGGGGGGTGTAAACAATGAGAACAATGGTATGTCCAAACTCTCTGGGTAAGTGATAGAGACGCAAACATACAGCCAGAAGTTTGGTTTCGCTGCAGAAGTTGGAGATTGTACTGCTCACACCACCTCGTGTTCACGTACAGGGCGAGTCCTCCACAGAAACACATTCTCTGTAGATTTTATTCTTTTTCACCTGCTTGACAATTTAAGGCCAATTACTTTTTACTTAATGTTGGTTACAAAAGATTTTCTCATGCGTTGGCTAGTAGGCTTAAAAGTGGTGTATAAATGATTAGAGATACACAGTCTGGGTTTCTTCCAAACAGGCAAATACATAATAACATTCAGCTTGTGTTAGATTCATCTGCATTTGAATTTACATTGTGGTATAATACTATTTCTCGATTTCTTTAAAGCTTTTGATCAACTTGAACACTTTATTTTTACAGTAATACTTAATGTATTATTGTTATTTCAATGTTGTACAAAGAACCTTACTGACCTCGAGCACAAGGAGATTTAATATCAAAAGGGGAATACCTCAAGGAGACCCAGTCAGCCCGCTTCTTTTCTTACGAGCTGTTACTTGCTATCACTGTATATTAAGAATAATGATACAACCTTATTTTTTAAGGACTCTAATCAAATACCTAATGCCTTAAAAGCAGTATCTTTTTTTATAGATGCTTCAGGGTTATATTTACATTTTACATGTTGACTATTCATGATAATAATCAAAATGTAATTTATAATATTCCAGTCAAAAATGAGATCAAATACTTGGGAATATCTATTACAAGAAATTTCAGGGGCAGGAAAAATCATATTCAAGCTGCTTCTTCTTTCGGCTGCTCCCATTAGGGGGCGCCACAGTGGATCATCCGTCTCCATACCCCCCTGTCTTCTACATATACCTCTTTAACACCAACTACCTGCATGTCTTCCCTCACCACATCCATGAACCTCCTCCTTAATCTTCCTCTTTTCCTCCTTCCTGGTGTCTCCATCCTCAGCATTCTCCTACTGATATACCCCATGTCCCTCCTCTGCACGTCTAAACCATCTCAATCTCGCCTCACTCACCTTGTCTCCAAAACGTCCTACATGCGCTGTCCCTCTAATAAACTCATTTCTAATTCTGTCCATCCTCCTTACTCATAATGAACATCTCAACATCTTCAGCTCTGCTACCTCCAGCTCCACCTCCTGTCTTTTACTCAATGCCACTGTCTCTAATCCATACATCATCTTCAGCTCTGCTACCTCCAGCTCCACCTATTGTTTTTGAACTTTTATTTTATTATTTATTTATCTTTAATTATTTTTATTATTGTTCCTGAGTTTATGCTGTTTAGATGTATTGTTAAATGTGTGGAATCCTGATGATGATGATTACTCCTGTGTCGAAGACAGGACCTATCCAATATGGCGGCCATATGCGCAACTAGAGGCAAGAATCACACGGTGCTCACATGCGCGCCGTCAGGCCAATTAGAGCCGCTCTTCGTTGTGCGCACGCGCACTCCGGTTGCCCCTTACTTTAGACGGCAAAGGGTCTTTTTTTTTTCTCTCTCTCTTCCAAACGAGTTCCTCCGCTGCGACAACACTGAGCGCAGGCGGAAGAAAATTGAATAAGATGGAACTATTTCTGGCGTCCACACGGCGTTCCTGCTGAGCAGCGAACGGCGAAAAGGTATTTATCCATCGAGTTGTCGGCTTTTAGGATCACCGTCAAGCGGTTCCGGAATCCGTTTAGTCGACTTAGCTGGCTGGCTAGCTAGTGTGCTGAAGCGCGAGCGCACTTGCGTACTGAGTAGTGCGGAAGCGGCCCTGAGAGGGCGCGCGCGCTACGCTGCGTTCTCTCTCGCGCACTACGTAGCAAGTGCGGAAGTTCTGGCAGAGGTTAACCAGCGGGAGGCGCTTCCTGATTCCTCCTCGTGTATTTTTATTTATTTTTGCCCTGAGTTCTGATACACACACACACACACACACACACTCTCTCTCTGTCGGTCTGTGTGTTTAGTTTTTGTGTTATTGATGTGACATGAATGAAAGTGTATTGAGTGATAAATGTGTCGATTGCCATCTTTGCTCTCAAAATGGTGAGCTTTTATTACTGATTGTTTTATTTTTATATTTTATTTAGCACAAAACATGGCCATTTCCTAATTCTTAAGGGAAAAATATTATCATGTATATAAAATATTTCAAACTAATTAAACTTGATGGAAATAGAAGTTTCCTGATGAGCAACTGTGGTGAAGAAAAAACTCCTCAGAGATGGCATAAGGAAGAAAGCTTGAGAGGAACCAGACTCATAAGGGAAGCCATCCTCATCTGGGTTGCACCGAATGTCCATTTATAGCAGATATACGATGTTGCGGGGTTCAGTGATGATGATCAGACGTGAAATGTAGTCCTGAGTCAGTGTAGCAGACTGTTAACATTAACTACAGTCCAGTCCATCCTCAAAGCACCCGTTCTTAATCCGGAATTTCATGGAACCACCCAAGGCGTTGATGAGAAACTGTCTCAAGCTGCACAGAGTTTCCTCCAGTCGAAGAGAACACTATCCAGAGGCAGGCCTGGACGAAGTGGGAAGATCCACGGAGGGGAGAGGGGCAGGAACAGTGGTCACTGGAGCCTCAGGAGCATGTTTAACTCGACCGAGAGAGAGAAGAGGGTGACAGGAAGAGAAGGATATGGATTATTATGTGTGTTTATTGTTGTATGAAAGTTAATGTCACTGTGCAGTTTGGACTCCGGCAAGACTCGCTATGGCAGCATAACTAAAAGGGAGAACCAGAAGGTAACACAGACATGAGGGATCTCTGGGATAAGAGACGACCCACCACACCACCGTCAACAAACCTGAGTGAACGTGTGAATGTGAGGGGACGACAGCATACAAATATACCAGTTCACCAAACACTCTATATCCATGCTCCCTCCAGATCTGAGCCTTTACCTAAGAGAAATCTACTGATAAAAGGCTTGACTAAATAAATAAGTTTTCAACCTCGACTTGAACACTGAGACTGTGTCTGAGTCCCAAACACTGATTGGAAGGCTGTTCCATAACTGTGGGGCTTTATAAGAGAAAGATCTGCCCCCTGCTGTAGTCTTCATTATTTGAGGAACCAACAGATAGCCAGCACCTTTTGATCTAAGTAGGCGGAGGATCATACTGGTACAGAAGTTCACTCAGATACTGCGGTGCGAGACCGTTAAGTGCTTTATACGTCAGTAGTAATATTTTATAATCAATGCGAGATTTGATTGGGAGCCAGTGTAGACTGATTAAAACAGGGGTGATGTGGTCATATTTCCTAGATCTAGTGAGGACTCTTGCTGCTGCATTCTGAACTAACTGAAGCTTATTTATGCACTTACTCCAACACCCAGACAGTAAAGCGTTACAGTAGTCTAATCTAGAAGTAACAAAAGCATGAACTAGTTTTTCTGCATCCTGTAACGACATCATATTTCTAATTTTAGCAATATTTCTAAGGTGAAAGAAGGAGATCCTGGTGATATTATTCACGTGAGCCTCAAAGGAAAGACTCGGGTCAATAATCACACCAAGGTCTTTGACTGCTGTACACACTGAAACAGAAACACCATCCAGAGATGCTACGTAATCGGAAAGTTTACTTCTAGCTGCATGTGGTCCTAGTAAAAGTACTTCCGTCTTATCTGAGTTGAGCAGAAGAAAGTTATTAAGCATCCACTGTCTAATGTCCTTTACACACTTCTCAACACTGTTAAGCTGATCTCTCTCATCTGGCTTTGCTGAAATATACAGCTGTGTATCATCAGCATAGCAATGGAAGCGAATTCCATGTTTATGAATAATTTCACCAAGACGCAGCATATATAAAGAGAAAAGCAGAGGGCCTAAGACAGATCCTTGAGGAACACCAAACTTTACCTCATAGAGTGTGGAGAACTCACCATTTACATCAACAAACTGATCAGCGATCAGTCACATAAGACCTGAGCCAAGAGAGAGCTGTTCCCTTTATTCCAACAACGTTCTCAAGTCTAGCAAGTAGTATAGTGTGATCAATTAAAGAGAAACAAGTAACAGGTCATTTACCACCTTAACTAGCGCCGTCTCTGTGCTATGATGAGGCCGAAATCCTGACTGATACGTTTCATAAATGTTATTCATAAGCAGATGTGAGCAGAACTGCTGTGCTACAACCTTTTCTAAAATTTTGGATATAAAGGGGAGATTTGATATTGGTCTGTAGTTGGACAGCTGACATGGTGAAGGTCAGGTTTCTTCATTAGGGGGTGGATAACTGCCAGTTTGAAGGATTTGGGTACATAACCAGTGCTAATGGAAGAGTTAATTATTTTTAAAACAGGTTCAATCACCTCTGGAGTTATCTGTTTAAAGAAACTTGTAGGCAAGGGATCGAGAATGCAGGTTAATGAATTAACTGATTGTGTGTTTGTGTGTGTGTGTGTGTGTGTGTGTGGGTTGATCAGGTGTGGTATCCAGACTCAGGTGTTCCAGAGGTGGAGGAGGACGGTTTCTGTTCTCTCTGCTCAATGTGACAGAAGATCAGGTTTTCTCCATGGCTCCAGAGCGAGGCAGATATGATTTCTACATCGGCCTGGCTTTGGCCATCAGCTCCAGTGTGTTTATCGGAGGGAGTTTCATCCTAAAGAAGAAAGGACTGCTCAGACTCGCCCGGAAAGGCTCCATGCGAGCAGGTAGTTTCTTCTCGGAACGTTTTTTATGGTGGAATGTTTGGATTGTGTTTTTAAAGGTCAGATCTGATTTCTGGATTTATAATCTAGAAGTGTAAAAAGAGATACACTGTGGTGTGTGTGTGTGTGTGTGTGTGTGTGTGTGTGTGTGTGTGTGTGTGTTATAAGTTTATCTTACTAATAAATCACATTTTGAACATACTGTGAGCTCTCGATTGTGCAATGTTTAACATTTCATTCACACATACTGTCAGGGAGGATAAACTGGTTCTGTGTATGAGTGTGTAAGAGTGTGTGAGAGTGTAAGAGCTCTGTGGGGGGGGGTTTGTGTGTGTGTGTGTGTGTGTGTGTGTGTGTGTGTGTGTGTGTGTGTGTGTGTGTGTGTGTGTGTGTGTGTGAGGCACAGACACTCCCTATTTCACAGGTTAATGGTGAAGGTGTGGCTCATTTGAGTATGTTGTAATCCACTTTACCTAATTCCTCACCTCTAACACTCATCCCTCACTCTCTCACACCTCATCTCTCTCTCTCTCTCTCTCTCTCTCTCTCTCTCTCTCTCTCTCTCACCTCATCCCTCTCTCTCTCTAACTCACTCTCTAATCTGACCCCTTTTTCTCTCTCTCTCCCTCATCCCTAACCTCATCTCTTACTTTCTCTCTCTCTGAGTCTGTATATCACCTCTACAATCAGTTTATTGTGTGTGTTCTCTCTCTCCAGGACAAGGTGGTCATGCCTATCTGAAAGAATGGCTGTGGTGGGCGGGGCTTCTATCCAGTAAGTCACCAGATAAATATTAATTTTTATTACTGATTTCATTGTTTTTCCTCCTGTTTATTCACTTCGGTGTGTTTATACCAAATCAGGACATGTTTAGATATATATGAATATGCATGGGTATGCAAATTAGTAACACCTCTGCATAAGTCAAGGGAATTTAAAATATTTCAGGAAAAGAGTCGGAATGTTAGGATAAAAAAGGTCACAGCATACAGGCATGTATGGTTCTTCCCCAAACCTGTTCCAGCGTGACAATGCCCCTGTGCACAAAGCCAGCTCCATGAAGATCTGCTTTACATGAGGATGTTTAAAAAAAGAACATACCAATCTTATGGTCAGGTGTCCACAAACGTTTGTCCATAGAGTGTGCTTTAAAGGAAAAATAAATATTGTGAGAAAATAGTTAGAAGGTTTTGAGATGTTTTTGGAGGAAAGATCTGTAATGCTGTGTGAACTGAACGTGTGTGATGGTGTGTGTGCAGTGGGTGCGGGTGAAGCTGCGAACTTTGCAGCGTACGCGTTCGCCCCGGCGACGCTCGTCACTCCGCTCGGTGCTCTCAGTGTGCTCGTGAGGTACGTCTCTCTCTCTCTCACACACACACACACACACACACACACAAACTGTGTAGAACTTCAGACTCTTAACATTGTACCTTTCTCTCTGATTTATTTAACAACCTCCAAATCTGTCAGAATGTTTTGGTGTCCAAACTGCGGCCCGTTATCCATTTTTAATTCTCCCGTACCAAAGTCTAAAAATATACCGGTCTGAGGCTCTTACTTAATATTTGCGCTTAAATCTATTGTACTTCTGGTTTGTGTTATGAAGAACATCTAGCGTAAATCATGTGGCAAATCAAATACGCGAATCACGAATCAGAATTTCATACCGGATCGGTCGAGACCCGACAACCACCACAGGTATCATTAACAACAGGGTACTGGTGTAAATTGTGCTGCTGAAGGAGGAGAAGGAGAGGAGGAAGACGTGTACAGAGACAGCAGGGAAAGGAGAAGTGGAGGAGAGTGGAGGTTCGGGTTGGTACTTTAAATGTTGGTACTATGACTGGTAAAGGGAGAGAGGGAGCTGATATGATGGAGAGGAGAAAGGTAGATATGCTGTGTGTTCAGGAGACCAAGTGGAAAGGGAGTAAGAGCAGGAACATTGGAGGTGTTTAAACTGTTCTATCATGGTGTGGATGGAAAGAGAAATGGTGTAGGGGTGATTCTGAAGGAAGAGTACAGTAAGAGTGTAGTGGAGGTGAAGAGAGTTTCTGATAGGGTGATGATCGTGAAGCTGAAGGTTGAAGAGGTGATGATAAATGTCATCAGTGCCTATGCTCCACAAGTGGGTTGTGAGATGGAGGAGAAGGAAAAGTTCTGGAGTGCGTTAGATGAAGTGGTAGAAGGTCGACCTAGGAATGAACGATTGGTGATTAGAGACTTTAATGGGCAGGTAGGTGAAGGGAACAGAGGTGATGAGGAGGTGATTGTGGGTATGGCTTTAAGGAGAGGAATGTGGAAGTGGAAATGGCAGTGGTGAACATGTATTTTAAGGTAGCAGAGCTGAAGATTTTGAGATGTTCGTAGGGAGTGACGACGATGGACAGGATTAGAAATTAGTTTATTAGAGGGACAGCGCATGTAGGACGTTTTGGAGACAAGGTGAGGGAGGTGAGATTGAGATGGTTTGGACATGTGCAGAGGAGGGACATGGGGTATATCAGTAGGAGAATGCTGAGGATGGAGACCCCAAGAAGGAGGAAAAGAGGAAGACCAAGGAGGAGGTTTATGGATGTGGTGAAGGAAGACATGCAGGTAGTTGGTGTAAAAGAGACGGATGTAGAGGACAGGGGGGTATAGAGACGTATGATCCTCTGTGGAGACCCCTAATGGGAGAAGCCGAAAAAAGAAGAAGAAGAAATGTATTGTACTTCTGAGTTTCTCAACTAGATGGAGCTACTGTCAAGGCCAAGAAAGCAATCGAAGAAAAAATGTGCTCGGGGTCACCAGAAACGGTGAAACCATAGAGACGTGTCAATCCGAGGCTGAAACTGAGAGAATTACCTGGCAACCTTTTTGTAAAAAAATAAAATGAGAGCTGTGATGGAGGGTTTTTTTATTCAAACGTAATTTACCTGCATTTGATTTTCACTAATATTAGTGCATTAAAGTGAGGCAGTACCTCATGTCTAGTGAGTGTCCCAGTCCTCTGTGTGTGTCCCTCAGGAGGGAACGTTTGGACACCCCTGAATTAAACAATAAACCTAATGGTGTAAAAAGGAGGTGGAGGATAGAGAAGGGGAAAAGAAGTGAAAGGAGAGAAGAGAGAGAGACGTGTATACATTTATTTTCCTTTACTTTAAAACTACTACTTTATTCCATATATTCTGTTTATTCTATTGTTATCTTTGACTTTGTGACGCCGTTGTTATTGTCTGAATGTTCCATGACCATGTAGCGGAGCTTTTAGCAACACGAATGTTCATATTTATCACGTGAATAAAAAACCTTTATACAGTGGAACCCGGTTATCTCGCCCTCGGTTACCTCGACAACCCTATTAAGTCGACGTTTTTGAAGTGGAACCGCCAAATTTCTGGAAGTTTAAACAGGAGCTGGTGGTGATGATAAACGAGCTCCATATCTGCGCGATTGAAGCCGAGAGCTTAAGAGAAAGCGGCCGAGAAAACACCTGACATGCTGAAGGGGGCTGAAGGGGGTGTGGCAGGTGGATTCCTGACAGATAAACATGTACTGTATGTATTTTTATAGCATGCCTTCATCAAACAAATCGCAGCTGTTGTGTAAAAAAAACCTCCAAAAACACGTGCATGCACATTCTCATTTATTAACGCACATCATGTTCATAAAGACATTTCAAGCACGTTAATATACTGCCGCCATTTTGATTTTCGTTTATCTCGATCATCGGTTACCTCGATGCTTTTTGGCGACCCCCTAGGACATCGACATAACCGGGTTCCACTGTATATAGAATCTTCAGAGAGAAGTGGAAAGATGGAGAGGAGAGAGAGAAAGAGAGAGATCAGGTGGGAGAGAAAGAAAAACGGGGAGAAAGAGCGAGAGAGTGAAATGGGTATAAAGAAGAAAGGGAGAGATAAAAGAGAAGGAAATAGAGAGAAGAATGGGAAGGAATAAAAGTGAGGCAGGAGAGAGAACAGAGTGAGAGAAATGGGGGAGAAATGAGAGAGAGAGAGAGAGTGAGGTGACGGGAAGTTCATACTAAAACTCCTTATTGTCTTTTATCCATAAAAAGGTGATTATTGGTTTCTGGTTACTTTACGGTTTCCTCCTGAAGGTTCCTCCTATAGTTCCTTTTCAGAAATATAAACACCAGGACGCCTCCCTTCAGACACACTGGAGTTTTCCTGTAATCTGTACACAGTAATGAAAGGTGTTCTTGTTGTTGTTGTCATGGTTACAGTGCTGTACTTTCCTCCTACTTCTTGAACGAGAGGTTAAACCTGCACGGGAAGCTGGGCTGTCTTCTCAGCGTGCTCGGCTCCACCACCATGGTGATCCATGCGCCGCAGGAGGAGGAGATCGACAACCTCAAAGACATGGCTGAGAAGCTGATGGACCCAGGTACAAGACCAGATCAGAAAAATGGTGTTGAAGCGATCTCGTGTTCCAGGTTTTTTGTAACTCTTTAGCTTTATGGAAGGAGTCTGTGGTTATAGTGAAGAGGGTGTGTGTGTGTGTGTGTGTGTGTCAGGGTTGCAAAGGGGCGGAACATTTCTGGAAACTTTCCATTTGGGAAATTTTGGCCATATTTAAAATATAAAATTTTATATATTACATAGTTCCCTGTTATAGAATTTTCCATTAAACGTTCCAGTTTAAAATTCCTGAAACCTTAGTTGCTATAGCAACAATCAGCTAACAATTAGGAATGTGATTAAGGGTTTTGTCTCCAGTTTTAAAGTGCTGAAGACGGGTTTGGTTGAAGGGGAAGACCGTTTATAGCTGCTATAATGAAAAGAGAACAGGAACTATTACAGGAACTTTATAGACATTAAGTGTATGAACAGATAAAAAAAACAACAACTTCATCGTCTCTTCCTTTTGTGCACTCAGGCTTCGCGGTCTTCGCCACCTTCGTCATCATCGTCGCCCTGATCTTCATCTGCGTGGTCGGCCCACGTCACGGCCAAACCAACATCCTGGTGTACATCACCATCTGCTCGGTGATCGGCTCTCTGTCCGTGTCCTGCGTGAAGGGTCTGGGCATCACCATCAAGGAGGTGATCGGCGGTCAGCCGGTGCTGAGTCAGCCGTTAGCGTGGCTGCTCCTGGTGAGCCTGGTGGTGTGCGTCAGCACGCAGATCAACTACTTGAACAAAGCGCTGGACATCTTCAACACGTCACTGGTCACGCCCATTTACTATGTCTTCTTCACCACGTCGGTGCTCACCTGCTCCGCCATCTTGTTCAAAGAGTGGGAGCACATGGGCTACGACGACATCATCGGGACGCTCAGCGGCTTCTGCACCATCATCGTCGGGATCTTCCTGCTGCACGCCTTCAAGGACGTGAACGTCAGCTTGGCCATGCTGGCCGTCAGCATCAGGAAGGACGAGCGCAACGGAGCCGTGGTCAACGGCGTCGCCTACGAGCGTCTCCGGGACGCCGACCAGGACACCGCCGTCGACTTGGAGGACAGAGACATGGGCTCTATCACCTTCGACAACGTCTCCAGGAGGAATGGAGGCATGGCGTCTTAGGTCCTGAACTCGGTATTCTATAATCTGCTGTGTGAAGGTTTAGTGTTTGGTTTTTTTTTTTTCGTTTTAAAATCTGAAGACAATCAAACGGACCCGACGATTGTTTTTGTTTTTTTCTCGTGACGACGTCTTGAGACTTCATCATTTTGCTCGTGTAGCGGTGAAGATACATTTTAAAAACCTTCACTCTGATCAGATGTACAGATCTGCACTGATTTCTCTCTCTTTTTTTTTTGGCTCTTGTTGAAAAGATTGAAGCGATTTACTGCTAAATTGTTTTATTTATTGAATTAAAAATGAGATTACAAATCAAATACAAAAAAAAGGCACATGTTTAGGCACTTGTTTTTTTTTTTTAACCCAAAAAAACCGTATTCCTGCGATGGTTCCTCCTCCGTCTCTCAAGAAAGATCAGAAAACACTTAAATAATCTCTTGATGAAACAGTTATTCCCCCCCTCCCCCCACACACACCCGTTGTAATAAGTATATAAAATGTAAATGATTAGAGGAAAATAAGAAAATATGCTCGTTATATTTTTTTCTGGAATAAGGCACATGTACTATACGTGTAACACCGTGTTTAACATCATCTCACCTCCCCCCCACCCCCTACGATGTACTGTCTCCGTTATACAGAACACTACAGGCTTTAATGATGGTGCAAAAAAACATCTGCTCCGCCTGAACCCCACCATGATCAATGCGCTGGTGCGGTCCAAGCCGAAGCCCGCAGTAAATCTCAGTTGCTGGCCAGGGACTGGTGGATCGGCGGCTGGAAGCAGCGCACGTGTTCCACCGGCATGTTCTCACCGTCGCCCGATTTCATGTACTTGTTCAGGATGGAGAAAATCTCATCGTTCACGATCTGGTACTTGCGGATACGGTCCACCATTTTCTTCAAGGGCTGGACGAGAGGAGAAAGGAGGAGAGTTCGGTTAGAACGTTGTTGTTATGGTTTTAGAAGGGAGAAAGAAAAAATCTATAGATGGAAAAGTGTGTGGAATCTAGAGAGAGTTAGGTGATCGATAAATGGGGAGAAAGAGACAGACGGAAAAACTTGTCATCATGACCATCGCACTCACCACACTCTTTATGATCTCGTCCTTGCCGTCGTGTTTCTGCACCTTCAGCAGGTGGTAGCTAAAGTCCAGGATGTCGAAGCGCCTCTGCTGCCCCAGCAGGGTGATGATCATGCAGCCGGCCCAGTTTAGCCCGTCGCCAAAACACTGCCTGGAGAACATCACCACCACCATCATCATCAGCATCAGTGTGTGTCTGAATGTGTGTTAGAGGTGCATCACTCACTCCACAGTGAACTCGTGCGCTCCGACCGGGATGCAGTAGACGAACTGCATGGCGCTCCACAGCCTGTGAAACTCCACACACTCATCCACGTGCATCACACCGTTGCTAGGTAACGGGCCGCGCCAAATCGGGTCGTCCAGGAAACCGCGGATGCGCGACAGGATGACCTCGAACATGGACAGTCCGCAGCACAGACGCTCTTTGGTCAGCAGGTCGCCCTCGCGAGCGATCGCAATTTGCTAACGAGGAGCGAAAACGAAACGGTGTCACGCGGGTACAGGAAAATCATCAGCCGCATATTCAGACAGATATACACAGGGATGGAGGGATAGACAGATATATACAGAGATGGAGGGATAGACATATATACAGGGATGGAGGGATAGACAGATATATACAGGATGGAGGGATAGACAGATATATACAGAGATGGAGGGATAGACAGATATATACAGAGAACCAGGTAGATGTATATGGATGGACAGACAAATAGAGGCTGAAACCCTGTGTAACACAAACTCACCTCGTTACTATGACAACTGACACAGGGTTTTGTGTGTGTGTGTGTGTGTGTGAGAGATCTGCCCCACCTGTGGAGTTCCCAGGCGCTCAATTAAAGGCACCATGTGCAGCGCAGTGTATTTTGCCTCCAAACGCTTCATCTTGGCATCCAACCGCTCGCCCTCTGCACGCAGAAAGGGGCGGAGCTTACACAACTTTCACACGTATGACTCATTCACAACCAGACACACATACAGTAACACATCTGATGGATGTAGTACCTTTCACGTGAACCCTGGGGAGGATGTTCTGGAAAGGTGCAGCGTGCAGCAGGTCACACACTTCCTCCTGAGACTGCACAAAAACACACAGAAATAAAACATCACCACCACCACCACAGTCATCCACAGAGACATGTGTCTTATTCATACAACTGAGTATCTATGGGGTTAAGGGCCTTGCTTAGGGGCCCAGAAATGGCATCTTGGTGTGGTTGGGATTCGAACTCACAACCTTCGGATTCAAAGTCCAATGCCTCAATCAATCAGCTATCACCTCCTCACCATCATCCTCGTAATTAACAAAACCACTTTCGTTTTTATCACCACCACCACCATCTTCATCACCACCACTATCACGATCATTATCTCCAACATCATCACTATCATCCCCAACCATCACCACCATCATATGCAGTAAATCACGTGACAAGTGTGAGAGCTGATAAACCTGATAACACATCTCTCTTTACCATATACAGCTTGTGACTTATGCAACCTCACACACACACACACACACACACACACACACACACACACACACACACACACACAGAGTAACTGAAGCGTAGTGTGTTGAGTGTGAGGGCAAAAAAAAAACTGTAAAAGTAAACTAAAGGGCTTTGAGATGAAGGACAGAAGGTGGAGATGTGGTCAGATATCACATGACTACAACACTTGTTCTAGACACGGTTATTATAGTGTGTGTGTGTGTGTGTGTGTGTGTGTGTGTGTTGGACGTACCAGGCTCTGTTCACTGAGCAGACAGAAGAGCACGGCGTTGCCCACCTCCCTCAGGTTCTGGAAGCATACGGTCTTCAGCTCAGCGTACTCCACAATGTCCTTCAGCTGGTGGTGGAAGAACTCCAAGATCCCTGTAGCACAGGACAAGCTCATGAACATACACCCACACAAACTCACACAAACACAAACACACACAAACCCACACACACACCTGGAGAGCCGTACTCGTGGCGTGGCAGGCGGCAGATCTTTGGCATCACCTCCATCAGAGTCCTCACATACTGCAGAATGGTGCCCTGGAGCTGTCATGGAAACAGGAAGTTAACCTGAAACCCACCTGAACTGGATCTCTCACACACACACACACACAACACACACATGACCTGGTCCTTACCAGGCTCTTGACCACCTTCAGCAGCTCCTCCATCACCACGGCGATGCCCTGGTACCCCAACAGTCTGCACATGGCCTTGATATGAGGAGGACCAACAAAGTTCCTGTAGAAACCGTATATGCTACTGTAGGCCAAGTTCAACGCCTGGGTGAGGGGAGGGGGTTAGATTTGAGAGAGAGAGAGAGAGTCTCAGAGAGATTTGTCACATGACTTGTTTTTGTTTTTTATTCTTTAGATGTTCTGAATCATTTCCTGTTTTGTTTTTAATAATTTGGCAGACATTTATTATTTTGTCACTGAGGAAATGAGACGGCGTGAGTGTCTCAGAGAGACTGAGAGAATGAGACGGAGTGAGTGTCTCAGAGAGACTGAGAGAATGAGACGGAGTGAGTGTCTCAGAGAGACTGAGAGAATGAGACGGAGTGAGTGTCTCAGAGAGACTGAGGAAATGAGACGGCGTGAGTGTCTCAGAGAGACTGAGGAAATGAGATGGCGTGAGTGTCTCAGAGAGACTGAGGAAATGAGACGGCGTGAGTGTCTCAGAGAGACTGAGGGAATGAGACGGAGTGAGTGTCTCGGAGAGACTGAGGGAATGAGACGGAGTGAGTGTCTCAGAGAGACTGAGGGAATGAGACGGAATGAGTGTCTCAGAGAGAATGAGGAAATGAGACGGAGTGAGTGTCTCAGAGAGACTGGGACAGACAAAGAGACTGAAGATGTTCAGACCTTTGAGCCGTAGAGGTACTGAGGCTGAGCGTTGGGCGGTTTGTCTCTCTGGAACTCCTGTGAGAACGGCATCACTGTACGAACAAACCTGAACACACACACACACACACACACACACACACACACACACACACACACACACACACACAGTTGTAAACTTTTACACAACTGCCATAAACAGATACTGTTTCATAATGTACATGTACATAAAACTCTTGTGTTTTTTCCCACGTTCCCGAACAGGAAGAAAAGACAGATATGTGAGTTGTCCTCTCAGTGCTCGTCCTCCTCAGTGGACTGTAGGTCTGATCTGGAGGAGGTACCTGTTGGTGGAGCTGTTGTAACAGTAGTTGGGCAGGAAGTCGTAGTTAAGCTCCCAGAAGACGTGCAGCGTGATCCTGCCGTACGGAGCAGATACGTTGTGATTGGCCTCACGGAACATGGCGTCCATACTGTCCAGGGTCAGGAACTTACTCAGGAGCTTGTGGGTCATTCGGTTAATGTCCATCAAGCCCTCCAACTCCTGATGGAGAGAGAGAGAGGATATGAGAGAGAGAGAGAGATAAAAATAGAAGGAATAGAAGAGAAAGAAAGAAAAATGGAGAGGTAAGGAAGTGTAAAGAAATCAAGGAAAAGAAAGAAAGAATAAAGGAAGAAAGGGGGTGGAGGGAGAGAGCAAATAAGGAAGAGAAGAAAATAAAAAAAGAAAGAGGGAGAGAGGTGGATGGTGGGAGAGAGAGCAACTTAAGAAAGAGGGAAAAAGAGAAAGAAACAGAGGGGGATGGAGGGAGAGAGAGCGAATAAAGGAAGAGAGGATCGATGATGATAACTGTGTAATTCCTGAGGTTCTCCAGCTGAAGGTGTGAGTGCAGAACGTACCACCATGGAGGTGAGGTCCTCGCTCTCGAAGCGATTGATGGCCAGCTCGAGGGACTTGTAGAGCGCAGCGGAGACTCTCTGAGTGATGAGGCGGTTCAGATCAATGGAACGACCCAAGAGCTGCAAGAAACCACAATGTAGTTACATATACAGACGTGGGTGATGATCCAGGTGGAGGTGTGAACTGTTCCAGGACGTCAGGTTGTGGTCACGATGTGGAGGTGAAGATCGGCCTGAGGTGAAGCGGAGAGCATGAACACGGTGTACAGTTTCACACCTAGTCATGGATCATCACCTTATGCCATGGTCACGTCCCAGCACTGAGGAGTCACTGATGTTCTCTCACACACACACACACACACACACACACACACACACACACACACACACACACACACACAAATATGAGTTCTGAATCCACACCTGGACATGTCTCTGTTTCAGGAGCGTCTCATAGCGGTTGGACGGAGGCCAGGAAATATTGGCTCCCTGGTTTTTACATTCTGCTCGAAGTCTTTTATCCAGGAGTAAGCTGCAGACAAAAAGAAAGACTCAGCATGTCTATAAAAAAAAACAAACACACACCAGTTCATGGAAGCACATTCTTTCCCTAGGAAACACCAGGAATACCCCAGCAAACACCTTAGCAACCGCCTGGGATAGCCTAGGAAACACCAGCAAACACCTTAGTAACCACCTGGGATAGCCTAGGAAACACCAGGAATACCCCAGCAAACACCTTAGTAACCACCTGGGATAGCCTAGGAAACACCAGGAATACCCCAGCAAACACCTTAGTAACCACCTGGGATAGCCTAGGAAACACCAGGAATACCCCAGCAAACACATAGGTGGAGCTGCAACAAGTGATTGATAAAATCCATAAGAATCAATAGTGAAATTCGTAGTCACTGAATGTTGTTATCGATTAGTTGTGCTGCTGAAGTTACGGTTTAGTGCGACGGTAAGAATCACGGCCGCCTGTGAAAATACGGGAGTACAGGGTCAACCTGCAGCAGGAACAAGTGTGTGTCTCAAGTCGTCCAAATCATGAGAGCATTTTATATTAAACACAACAAAGAAAACCTGGAATCGTCCGATGATCAAAATAATGCTTAGTTGCAGACCCACTCTTAGAATACTCTATGAAACACCGGAAATACCCCAGCAAACACCTCGGTAACCCTGGGAAACACCCTAGCAACCAACTTAGATACCATAACAACCTCCTGGGATTCCCTAGCAACCTCCTAGAACACACTTGCAAAAGCCTGGGATATCCAACCAATCTAATAGCACACCAACAGCCCAGTATTCAGCCTTGGCTTTTCTTCTCTCTCTCTCTCTCTCTCTCTCTCACACACACACACACACGATACAGGAAATGATTCCTGCTCCTCTTTTTCCTCCCACCTTCCTGCCAAGACTTTGTAGTAGGCAAATATTTGATCCGCGAGCTTGTAGACAAACTGATCAAAGCAGAGATTCACCTACAGGAAAAAAAAAAAAAAATCGTGAAGCTTCAGCAGTAACTGGTGGTTATAAATAGAAAAGACAATCAAGACGATGATGATGATGATGATGATGATGAGGTTACCTCAGCCTCGATCTCATCGTAGAGGAACTGCTTCTTGAACTTGGTGAGAGCGTAGTGTGCGCTATCGTTGTACAGGTCCAGAGAATACAGAACGTACCTGAGGAGGGACGGAGAAGGTCTCAGTAACGCCTTGCTGAACGGAGAGTGGATTTTATAATAACAGTAAATGGAGACTAAATGTGGAATTGGACGTTCAAAAAAAGAAGCACATTGCAATCTTATACTCAGGTGTCCACAAACTTTTGGTCCTACAGGGTACGGTGTATGGTAGAAAATTGTTTGGAAATCGTGATATGATATTTTCTTCGTATCGCTAGTGCCGTTAATCGGTTTAATTCTGCTCTGATGTTACTGACTCCATCATTGAGGCTTCTTTCATGTCCAGGATGTGATCGGTGAGGATCCAGGGCATGGACATCTCGATGGGGAACTGGATACGGCGGCCCATAGTGAGCTCCAGGAAGAACTCGCGGAACCAGAGCTGGGAAAGATCACAGCACTGCTGCAGGGTGTCTGTAACGAAACACACAAAAACTTCATTTCCTTCTTCACTGACCTTCAATCAAATCTCTTGGGACTAAGAAGAGTTCCACCATGTCTCCTAAACTTCAGTACTAAAGCGTGTCTGGTAGCAAAAGTTCCAGTTTGTTCCTGGAGCGAGGATCTTACCGCTAAAATTAAGCAGGTGAGTGTAGAAGAAGGATTCCCGGTGGAACTTCTCGATGTCCAGGATGGTCGGTCCTTCCAGGCCGCTGCGCAGCGTCTTCTTCGAGCCGCTCTTATCCGCAACCAGAGACTCCAGCATGGTCCTCACCATGTACAGCTGAATGAAGAGAGGGGGGATCTGATTTAATCATAGCTACTAGTTTGGACGTTAATAATGTTCAGATGATTCCGAAGAAGGCACCTGAGTGCTGGAAGGACCCACGGCGCGACGGGGCACTTTGATATCAAATCCTCCCTTGGGATCCTTTTCCCCTCGCAGAGCGGGGTCGTTATGAGGCTCTCGTCCCGTCTCCCAGTCGCAGATGGTCTTACGGATGGCCTGGAGGACGCTGTAACAACAAAGGTCACCTTTTACATCCAAAGAGAACATCTAGAAGACCATGGAAAAAGAAATTCACGTGGGCTCTCCAGATTTGCGATCTTACCGCAACCAGAGATATTTTCAGATCTTGTGCTCCTACAAACCTTCTGACTCAAAAGCGATCATCATAAATGATCTTCTGACCTCTAACTCATGTCTCTTTCACACACACACTTTTGTAGTGCAAAAATAAAAATAATGAAATGAAACAAGACGTTCTTTTCCAGTTGTGTCTGCAGGAAGTTACAGCTCTACCTCTGCCATGTTAATCTGGATTCTATGTGACTCTCAGGACACGCCTCACTTTCACTAGTGTAGCGATACGTCAATTTCACGTAGCAAATTGACGTATCAAATATCGGTCACAAATTATAGGTCATTTTCTAAATAATAAAATGTACAGCGCATCTACTGATAATTATATAGAAATAAAGTGGCGCAAATATTTAAAAAATGATGCATCGTGATACAAATGCCATCTGATACGTGCTTTTTTAAAATCGATGCAGCACATCGTTAACACCCACACCCACACACACACACACACACACACACACACACACACACACACACACACACACACACCTCTGGATGACGTTCTTCTTCTTCTTGATAGCCTGCCGCAGCGGGTCTCGCAGCGTGACCTGGGCGAAGTCCTGCAGGGCGGCGTAGATGGTGTGGCGGATGGCATGGTTGAAAACGCTCTCCATACGACCCATCAGCACCTGCAGCCCCTTTATCATGGCGATGACCTGGAACCGATCAGAACCAACAGCCTCAGTCAATTAGAACCAGAGCTCTATCTGAATTTCACTCAAACAAACACACACTTTCTCAGACACTGACCTCCACCAGAGCGAACTTCTCTTCACTGGTGTAGTTGTATCTGGTGGCCCGTTCGTACTCCTCCGCGTTGTCGGGACAGTCCTTGTTGGAATATTTGTCTGTCGGATGCACCAGCTTCCACGAATACTGACAAAAAAGGAGCATCGCTGTTAGAAAATGTCGAAACCGTTTTGAAAGAATCTCCTCAGCCCAGGTTACTGGTACAAAGCACTGGAACTGGAGATTCCGTCCATAAATATTATACAGTATTAGGCATGTAATAGTACACAAAGTTCACGGTTCGTTATGCACCACGGTTTTTAAGTCACGGTTCGACAGTTTACACTTTTAAAACAGTTTTAAATAAAATGCCTGTTTGATCAAATCATTTATAAAATATGTTGTGAGTGGAGGTCAAATAGTAGATTTTTCCATACCGATAGTTTTTCCGGGTCGCTCTAAACGGTATGAGAGCGGCCTCTAGAGGCGATGCAATGCGCGGTTTATTTAAAGTGTCTTTTTATTCATTTTGGACATACGTAAATGGTTTTATTTATTTGAAGTGTTACTTTTGTTACAGTTTAAAGGCACATCTTTTATTTCCCCTTAAAATGTATAAATATAATTAAAATATTCATATTTAGCACATTTCCGTGAACAGTTTTTTCCCCCCAACTATATTTTTAGAATAAAGTTCAGTACTATTTTACATAGAGTGTTATGTTTGTTTTTTTTTTATCCAGCATCCACTGTAAAAATCGACATCTGTATCGGTCCAACTCTTGTTGTGATTATGTAGCATTTGCATGCGCGCACACACACACACACACACACACACACACACACACACACACACACACACACACACACACACACACTCACCACTTCCATGACTTGAGCACTCCACTGAGAGAGCAGCTGAAGGCCCTGCAAGGCCAGGTCACTCAACTTCCTGTACTCAGTGTCTGTCTTCTGGGCCTCTTGGCGTCCTGATCCTGTCACCACCTACACACAAACACACAAACCAAATGGAAATGTAAAGGTTTTTAAATATGACTCATTTGAATTATTAATTAATGGAGTAATTAATTACATAATTTGATGTATAAAGTCTTTAGCTGATTAAGTAAACAATTAATGAATTAACCAATTGATTGATCAATTAAGTAATTAATGACAGTCAAGGACACACACCTCATTGTTGCTGTAGCGAGCCAGTTCAGAGATAAAACGCATGTGATCCTCACGAATCTGAATCATTTGCTCGCAGATATTATACTGAGGACTGCTGCCTGTGGATGTACAAGACCACCTGGAACACACACACACACACACACACACACACACACACACACACACACACACACACACACACACACACAGGTGTGTCAGGTTTCAGCGCTACCTGTAATGAGGTCACATCACGTGAATCCTGTCAGGTTGTTCGGATGATGGTTTCTTACCTGGATTTGTTTTCTTCAAAGTGAGCGCTGGTTTTGATGTAACGTGAAAGCTCGATCTGCATGTCTCCAAACAGAGGAACCACCTGCAGCTGCTGCGGGGCACATCGGGGGCAAAAAAAAGATTACAGAAGTCTAATCTGAAATACAAACAATCTTCTGCTGATGTGATGCAGGAAATGGGAACTGAATGTAGAACTTGGTGCATCACTCCAAGCGTCACACTGATACGCACCTTGAAAAACTTGTCGATTTTGGCGAGGTTGATCCTCTTCTTGGTGTCCAGTTTGTAGATGTTGCTGCTGTTTCCATCCATCAGGTACAACCCAAAGCCCATGACCTGGAGGACGGAGAGAAAAATCATAATTAAAAATATTAAAAAGTCAAATAAAAAAGATTGTGTGTGTGTGTGTGTGTGTGTGTGTGTGTGTGTGTGTGTGTGTGATGCCTTACTTTGAGCAACATGTGCTTCTCCCCAGGCGTGAGGTACATCTTGTTCTCATAGTAGTCCACGCAGAGGTTGACTATGTCAGCCAGGAGCTCTTCATAACCATTAATCACCTCTAACTGCTGCTGGAGAGACTGAGACACACACACACACATTTAAACATGATATCTAGTAGACCATAGATCATACTAGAAGACTGAATCAGTGATCTGTGATACCTGTGTGATCTTGTTGTGGTTGGCCAGAAACATCGACAAGTTCTGAGACTCCTGAATAGATGATGGCTCAGACATTTTCCTCAGGAACTGTGCCGCTCTGTCGGGTAGAAGAACACGTTAGTTCATCGCTACAAATAAAAATAGTTTGAAATTTTATTCTATAACGCTGCTGAATTCTCGATTCTGATTGGCCGGAAATTATTCATTATCGCACTGGAACTAATACGTTAGCGTTGCTATAGCAACAGCTCCAGGGATTTGGAGTCGTTTACAGAAGGAGTCACCAGTGCCAGAGAACTAGAATCATTTCAATACTGAACGCAGTGCCATCTAGTGGTTGCAAGCGGTACTACTTACAAGCATGTAAGAACATGCTACAGTAAGTTTGAAGCAGATGTTCATGAAGAGGTGGCTTTGAGCACTTTGTGTCATGTTGGAACAGGTTTGGGTCTCCTGAAGTGAAGGGAAAAATTCCATGCAACCAAATGTATCCAGAGATGTGTGTGTTTACACAGTTTTCAGAGAAGGAGCACATGTCGTTGTAAAAGTCGGGTGTCCCAATACTTTTGACCACAGTTTTGGTGTTCCAAATCATTATTAGCATTTGGAAATTATTACTAATACAAATACGATCATCTGGTTGTTTGAGGAACGCATACCGTTTGTAGGCCGAGTGGTCGTTCTTGACGCTGCATTTCATGTTCTTCAGCTCGTCCAGCACGGCAAACATGTTGATGAACTTTCCCAGGGTGAGCAGGTAAGCCTCGGATACGAAGTCTTTCCTGCGCTCGGCGTGACACAGGCGCCGCACCTCGCCGCAGAAACGATCGATCGCCGTGCGCTGAGAAGAACAACAACCAAAAGAGTGAGTTTTCAATGATCTCCTGAAGCTCCTCTACGTCAACACACAGGGGTTTAACGGTACAAATCCACCTATCGTGAGCAGAATGAATGAAGGATAAGAGGAATTTATTTATTCATGAATAAATTAATTAATTGAATAATTAAACAAATGTATGCATTAAAGTAAATTGATTTAATTTGAGCCAATTTAATTCAGCACTCAATTTAATCAATATAATAAAATGTATTGCTTTGATTTTTTTTTTTTCTATTTTATTTTGATATATTTTATTTTTTAATTTAAACCAGGCAGGGATTTAATTTAAAATAAAAACAATATTCTGTTTTTTTATTCTTCTCCGTAACTGTACTGAAACTGAACTGAGCCGTGAATTCTGTGTACCGTTACTCCATTTTTTTTTTTTTTTCCCCAAACGTACCAACACCATCACCATGACAACAACCTGATGATGGTCAGTCGAAAGCCGTTACCTGGAAGTACATGAAGTTCATCAGCTTGGTGACCTCGGGCTCCAGAACCTCCACGGTTTTCTCGTAGATCTCCACCCTGTTGGGCTGCTCGTTACACTTCACCTAAAAGAACAGGTTAAAAAAAGAAAATGCAATATATATATATATATATAAACACACACACACACACACACACACACACACACACACACACACACACACACACACACACACACACACACACACACACACACAGGGGTTGCAGCTATCGATTATTTTAATAATTAAATATTCTACCAATTAGTCCATCGATTATTTTGAAATTGCAACCTGTGAAAACCCATTTAAGTGCATTTAATTGCCAAATTACATCAAAATGCAAATACAAATATCAAATAAAATGTAAAAATCAATTTCAAATTACTAATAAAAGTGTAAACACACTTCTAAGATGTTTTCTTTATGTTTGAGTTTGAATCTTGGAAACTTTCTGTGGTGTACTTTGGTCTGAATCTTCTTCTCACCGCTCACTGTTTTCTCTCTCTCTTCATTCTGCAGCGTCTCCTGTGTTACCTGTCCGGGGGTCTCGTTTATAAACGCCACAGCTTTTGTGTGTGAAGTGTTGAGCGCACTAAGAGAAAAGTTGATCCCACCCTCTCAAACCCACTACATTATCATTCATACATGCCCCATGTAAACACACCAACAGATAACACACACAACCTTCATGTGGAAAGTTTATAAATGAGACCCCAGAACAGCTCAGAGTTGGTGCGCCAGTAATAACGGTCCATGGGGAAACACAGTGCTCCGTGTGTAGTTAAAGGGACTAAACAAAGAAAATAATTTGCCTCTTTGCTTTTTTGTATTCAAATTACTCAAATTACTTGAGGAATCGTTTCAGCCCTGATATACATATATATAAATAAAGCAACTACAAGCAAAGTGGGAGCCGAGTGTGTGTGTGTGTGTGTGTGTGTGTGTGTGTGTGTGTGTGTGTGTGTGTGTATATTACCTGTGGGATGGCTCGGGAGCAGCTTCTCCAAGTGTAGAGCATCACAGCGTACTCCTGGCCCTCCTCCAACATCTCGTTCTGTACAGGAGTGAGACAGAGGAGACACAGAGGTGAGTTAGAGTGAGACTGGGGAGACACAGAGGTGCGTCAAAGTGAGACGGGAGACAGAGGTGAGTCAGAGTGAGACAGGGGAGACTCAGAGGTGAGTCAGTGAGAGACGGGAGATTCGGATGCGAGAGAGTGAGACAGAGACTCAGATGCGAGAGAGTGAGACAGTGGAGATTTGGAGGTGAGTCAAAAGGGAGACAGGGGAGACTCAGATGCGAGAGATTGAGACAGAGAATGAGACACGGGCGACTCAGAGGCAAGTTAGAGTAAGACAGAGAATGAGACACAGAAGACTCAGAGGCAAGTTGGAGTAAGACAGGGGACACTCAGATGTGAGAGAGTGAGACAGGGGAGACTCAGATGTGAGAGAGTGAGCCAGGGGAGACTCAGAGGCGAGACAGAGTGAGACAGGGGAGACTCAGAGGCGAGTCAGAGTGAGGTTTACCATGCTGGAGTGGACAGTGGCTTGCTCGATGTAGCGTGCGATTCCCGTCACAAAGGCGTTTCGATCTTCAAAGTTGGTGTTGAAGTTCGGCTGATGATGAAAAAACATCAACATGATAAATCACAAAGTGTTTCACTTTTCAACCCAAAAATTTATTCTTTATTATATTATTATATTATTATATATTAAAATTCATCCAAAACTAATAAATAATTATAAAAAAGTAAATTTTACAATTTCTTTCTAATAGAACTTAAAAATATGTACTTATTTAATTCTTTTTATTTTTTTTATATTTAATTTACTTTTTTTAATTTTCATTTATAACCAAACAAATTCAACAACTACCAAACACATTTATTTTTACTAAAATATTTCGTCTATTTCTTTTAAAGAAGAGCAAATAAAAAAAAATTATACTTTTAAAAGGCACTTTTTGATATAAATAATATTATATAAAAATAATTAGTTTTTAAATGTTTCATTAGGGTACACAAAAAAGGCTCATTACATATAAAATATAAACACAATTACATATAACATATAATCTTAATTTTAATATGCATTAATGTCATTAAAAGTAAATTCATTTTATAATTTTTTTTTATATATAAAATCTTAAATAAAACAAACTAAAGTCACCGTGTGTAATTACTGAAGTACAGTGTAGTGTGTGTAGTTTAATTACTAGAGTACAGTGTAGTGTGTGTAGTTTAATTACTAGAGTACAGTGTAGTGCGTGTAGTTTAATTACTAGAGTACAGTGTAGTGCGTGTGGTTTAATTACTAGAGTACAGTGTAGTGCGTGTGGTTTAATTACTAGAGTACAGTGTAGTGTGTGTTTAATTACTAAAGTACAGTGTAGTGCGTGTAGTTTAATTACTAGAGTACAGTGTAGTGCGTGTAGTTTAATTACTAGAGTACAGTGTAGTGCGTGTAGTTTAATTACTAAAGTACAGTGTAGTGTGTGTGTAGTTTAATTACTAAAGTACAGTGTAGTGTGTGTGTAGTTTCATTACCAGGGTACAGTGTAGTGCGTGTGGTTTAATTACTAGAGTACAGTGTAGTGTGTGTAGTTTAATTACTAGAGTACAGTGTAGTGTGTGTAGTTTCATTACTAGGGTACAGTGTAGTGCGTGTAGTTTAATTACTAGAGTACAGTGTAGTGTGTGTGTAGTTTAATTACTAGAGTACAGTGTAGTGTGTGTAGTTTCATTACTAGGGTACAGTGTAGTGCGTGTAGTTTAATTACTAGGAACAGTGTAGTGTGTAGTTTAATTACTAGGAACAGTGTAGTGTGTGTGGTTTAATTACTAGGGTACAGTGTAGTGTGTGTGTGGTTTAATTACTAGAGTCCAGTGTAGTGCGTGTAGTTTAATTACTAGGATACAGTGTAGTGTGTGTCATTTAATTACTAGGGAACAGTGTAGTGTGTGTGTAGTTTCATTACTAGAGTACGGTGTAGTGTGTGTAGTTTAATTACTAGGGTACAGTGTAGTGCGTGTAGTTTCATTAATAGAGTACAGTGTAGTGCGTGTAGTTTAATTACTAGAGTACAGTGTAGTGTGTGTAGTTTAATTACTAGGGTACAGTGTAGTGCGTGTGGTTTAATTACTAGAGTACAGTGTGGTGCGTGTAGTTTAATTACTAGGGTACAGTGTAGTGCGGTAGTTTAATTACTAGAGTACAGTGTAGTGCGTGTAGTTTAATTACTAGGGTACAGTGTAGTGCGTGTAGTTTAATTACTAGAGTACAGTGTAGTGTGTGTGTGGTTTAATTACTAGAGTACAGTGTAGTGTGTAGTTTAATTACTAGGGTGCGGTGTAGTGCGTGTAGTTTAATTACTAGAGTACAGTGTAGTGTGTAGTTTAATTACTAGAGTACAGTGTAGTGCATGTAGTTTATCTACTAGGGTACAGTGTAGTGTGTGTAGTTTAATTACTAGAGTACAGTGTGTGTGTGTAGTTTAATTACTAGAGTACAGTGTAGTGAGTGTAGTTTAATTAGTAGAGTACAGTGTAGTGCGTGTAGTTTAATTATTAGAGTCCAGTGTAGTGCGTGTGGTTTAATTACTAGAGTACAGTGTAGTGTGTGTAGTTTAATTACTAAAGTACAGTGTAGTGCGTGTAGTTTAATTACTAGAGTACAGTGTAGTGCGTGTAGTTTAATTACTAGAGTACAGTGTAGTGCGTGTAGTTTAATTACTAAAGTACAGTGTAGTGCGTGTAGTTTAATTACTAGAGTACAGTGTAGTGTGTGTGTAGTTTAATTACTAGGTACAGTGTAGTGCGTGTAGTTTAATTACTAGAGTACAGTGTAGTGCGTGTAGTTTAATTACTAGAGTACAGTGTAGTGTGTGTGTAGTTTCATTACTAGGGTACAGTGTAGTGCGTGTAGTTTAATTACTAGAGTACAGTGTAGTGCGTGTAGTTTAATTACTAGAGTACAGTGTAGTGTGTGTGTAGTTTAATTACTAGGGTACAGTGTAGTGTGTAGTTTAATTACTAGAGTACAGTGTAGTGCGTGTAGTTTAATTACTAGGAACAGTGTAGTGTGTAGTTTAATTACTAGGAACAGTGTAGTGTGTGTAGTTTCATTAATAGAGTACAGTGTAGTGTAGTTTAATTAGTAGAGTACAGTGTAGTGCGTAGTTTAATTACTAGGATACAGTGTAGTGTGTGTGTGGTTTAATTACTAGGGTACAGTGTAGTGCGTGTAGTTTCATTAATAGAGTACAGTGTAGTGCGTGTAGTTTAATTACTAGAGTACAGTGTAGTGTGTGTAGTTTAATTACTAGGGTACAGTGTAGTGTGTGTCGTTTAATTACTAGAGTACGGTGTAGTGCGTGTAGTTTAATTACTAGGGTACAGTGTAGTGCGTGTGGTTTAATTACTAGAGTACAGTGTAGTGCGTGTGGTTTAATTACTAGGGTACAGTGTAGTGCGTGTAGTTTAATTACTAGAGTACAGTGTAGTGCGTGTAGTTTAATTACTAGAGTACAGTGTAGTGTGTGTAGTTTAATTACTAGGGTACGGTGTAGTGCGTGTAGTTTAATTACTAGAGTACAGTGTACTGTGTGTAGTTTAATTACTAGAGTACAGTGTAGTGCATGTAGTTTATCTACTAGGGTACAGTGTAGTGTGTAGTTTAATTACTAGAGTCCAGTGTAGTGTGTGTAGTTTAATTACTAGAGTACAGTGTAGTGAGTGTAGTTTAATTAGTAGAGTACAGTGTAGTGCGTGTAGTTTAATTATTAGAGTCCAGTGTAGTGCGTGTAGTTTAATTACTAGAGTACAGTGTAGTGTGTGTAGTTTAATTACTAGAGTACAGTGTAGTGAGTGTAGTTTAATTAGTAGAGTACAGTGTAGTGCGTGTAGTTTAATTACTAGAGTACAGTGTAGTGTGTGTAGTTTAATTACTAAGGTACAGTGTAGTGCGTGAAGTTTAATTACTAGAGTACAGTGTAGTGTGTGTAGTTTAATTACTAGAGTACAGTGTAGTGTGTGTAGTTTAATTAGTAGAGTACAGTGTAGTGTGTGTGTAGTTTAATTACTAGAGTACAGTGTAGTGTGTGTAGTTTAATTACTAGAGTACAGTGTAGTGTGTGTAGTTTAATTAGTAGAGTACAGTGTAGTGTGTGTGTAGTTTAATTACTAGAGTACAGTGTAGTGTGTGTAGTGACCTGGTATATGAGTGATGAGGGCAGGGGCTCGATGCATGGCTGCTGGTCTGGAAGTGGAAGCTCCTCCAGCAAGTCCACGTTGGACAGAGCGTCCTCCAGAGACACGGTGGTCGTCATGATTCTACACAAGACATGAAAGATAAACAACTCTAACATCGAGACTTACATTGTGTAGCTAAAAGTGTTATAACACCCGACTTCTTCAGCCATATGTGCTTCTTCTCCAAACTGTTTGGAAAAACAAAATAGTGTAGGACGTCTTGAAAAGCATGAAATTTTCCCTTCACTTGAACGAGCTGTTGCTATAGAAACGGCCGACACGGCTGTAGAGTCGGTCGCCGCATTCCTACACGGCGTGGGTGCGGGCGGAGATGGTGTTTTGTTTTGCGCTACTGTTCTAAAGCCTGTAATCAGCAGGTGTGGAGATTCTCGACATTCTGTAACCCTCGGGCAAACATGCGACTCGAATCAACCCCTGAAACGGCCTCACTTCCTTATTCAACAGCTAAAAATAGCTTTAAGAACAAGCGATGATCTTCGACATAAAAGGCGTTGAGGAAAAATGAGCGACTGTGCAAATGACATCAAACCGAAAACAATCAGCTGTTTATACGTGTGGAGTTTTTTTTCCACGCTTTTTGAAACGTGTTAAAAAAAACACAAGAACTGTAGAGTGAATAAGTGGAAGAAAGTTCTGTGGAGTCCAAACGTGGCACTTTTGACTCTACAAGAAGAACTGGTGAACATGGAGGTGGACTAATGGTTTGGGGTTGTTTTGGAGCAGGGAAGGATGGAGACTTATTCTGGAAAATGAAAATCCTGAACCAACATGGCTCCTGTTCCATACTTCATCACCATGCAGTTCCTGGACATCTGGACTCGGAAACGAACGTCTGAACTCTCATGGAACAACCTGCCCAGACACTGCACCTAAATCCTACTGAACTGCTCTGGGATAAACCTCCAACTAGTGAAGAACATCTTTGGAGGGTTTTACAAGAGTCACAGCAACGAACTTAAAAAAAAAAAAAAAAAAAGAAAAGAAAAGAAAAGAAAAAAAAGGGAAGTTTAGTAACCAGAAGTAACGTCTCAACAGACAGCAGGTCTGGTTACGAAGGCCATGTTGCAGCAGATCCACCACCAGTGTTTTAATGCAGAACTTCACACAATCAGTTATTAAAGGTGCAATAGATCCGTTTTTTTCTCTACTTCTACAAATATATACATAACAACACGCAGGATATGAAGAAACAACAACTATTCCCCAATAACATCAGCTCAAGTGTACAGCACGTGTGGATGTGTGTGGATCAATCCATCATCCATCCTTCATCTATCCATCATCCTTACATCCATCATCCATCCTTCATCTACTTACCACACAATTGACCAAATCTATCTATCTATCTATCTATCTATCTATCTATCTATCTATCTATCTATCCATCCATCCATCCATCCATCCATCCATCCATCCATCCATCCATCCATCCATCATCCTTACATCCATCATCCATCAATCCATCCATCTACTTACAACACAATTGACCAAATCTATCTATCTATCTATCTATCTATCTATCTATCTATCTATCTATCTATCTATCTATCTATCTATCCATCCATCCATCCATCCATCCATCCATCCATCCATCCATCCATCCATCCATCCACTTACCTCACATTCGACCAATCTATCCATCTACCTACCCACTCATCTATCTATCCATCCATCCACCCACCCATTTTCACTATTTAAACAAAATATATTATGAGGAGGAGAACGGTTATGACGCTTCTCATACAAATCTCATTTTCAACAGAATAAACATCCTCAAACATCACCATGGAGACACACACACACACACACACAAACTTGAATCTGAGTGATTGCAATCAGAATTTCCGCTGAGGGTCACACTGATGCAGAGGCTTTATATCAGGCTGTTTACACTGTTCACACACACACACACACACACACACACACGCACAAACGCACGCACGCACACAAGCGAACGCACACACACACACACACACACACTCGCGCACGACAATTTCCTTCTGCATGCCAACGCTTTCACACATTTCTCACATCTCATTTGGATGCAACACGTTCATGAGCACAAAGCTGAGAAAACTGTAAACAGCTTTTCAAATTTCAGTGTGAGTCGATTTAACACACACACAGATTCTCTCTCTCACACACACACACGCATTTCTAATGAGGGGGTGGGGCTAAACACAGTCCAGAAAAAAACACTACTGTTAAACAAACTTATTATAACAGCAGTAAAATGAGCCATTCAACAAGCAGCACGTGGCAATCTCACGCTCACGTGTCCACAAACTTCTGACCGTACAGTGCATTAGTGTAGGGTTTAAAAACGTGTGGTGAACGTGTGGGGAAATCACGTCTGACGCAGAAACAAACCCCACAGATGAAGCAAATCTGGTTTACCTCTAAAGCTCAGTCTTTACTCAGTTTAAACCTAAAGCTCAGTCTTTAGACTCAGTTTAACCCTAAAGCTCAGTCTTTAGACTCAGTTTAACCCTAAAGCTCAGTCTTTACTCAGTTTAACCCTAAAGCTCAGTCTTTACTCAGTTTAACCTAAAGCTCAGTCTTTAGACTCAGTTTAACCCTAAAGCTCAGTCTTTAGACTCAGTTTAACCCTAAAGCTCAGTCTTTACTCAGTTTAACCCTAAAGCTCAGTCTTTACTCAGTTTAACCCTAAAGCTCAGTCTTTACTCAGTTTAACCCTAAAGCTCAGTCTTTAGACTCAGTTTAACCCTAAAGCTCAGTCTTTACTCAGTTTAACCCTAAAGCTCAGTCTTTACTCAGTTTAACCCTAAAGCTCAGTCTTTAGACTCAGTTTAACCCTAAAGCTCAGTCTTTAGACTCAGTTTAACCCTAAAGCTCAGTCTTTACTCAGTTTAACCCTAAAGCTCAGTCTTTAGACTCAGTTTAACCCTAAAGGTCTTTACTCAGTTTAACCCTAAAGCTCAGTCTTTACTCAGTTTAACCCTAAAGCTCAGTCTTTACTCAGTTTAACCCTAAAGCTCAGTCTTTACTCAGTTTAACCCTAAAGCTCAGTCTTTAGACTCAGTTTAACCCTAAAGCTCAGTCTTTACTCAGTTTAACCCTAAAGCTCAGTCTTTAGACTCAGTTTAACCCTAAAGCTCAGTCTTTAGACTCAGTTTAACCCTAAAGCTCAGTCTTTAGACTCAGTTTAACCCTAAAGCTCAGTCTTTACTCAGTTTAACCCTAAAGCTCAGTCTTTAGACTCAGTTTAACCCTAAAGGTCTTTACTCAGTTTAACCCTAAAGCTCAGTCTTTACTCAGTTTAACCCTAAAGCTCAGTCTTTACTCAGTTTAACCTAAAGCTCAGTCTTTACTCAGTTTAACCCTAAAGCTCAGTCTTTAGGCTCAGTTTAACCCTAAAGCTCAGTCTTTACTCAGTTTAACCCTAAAGCTCAGTCTTTAGGCTCAGTTTAACAACAAAGCTCAGTCTTTAGGCTCAGTTTAACAACAAAGCTCAGTCTTTAGGCTCAGTTTAACCCTAAAGCTCAGTCTTTAGGCTCAGTTTAACAACAAATCTCAGTCTTTAGGCTCAGTTTAACAACAAATCTCAGTCTTTACTCAGTTTAACCCTAAAGCTCAGTCTTTAGGCTCAGTTTAACCCTAAAGCTCAGTCTTTAGGCTCAGTTTAACCCTAAAGCTCAGTCTTTAGGCTCAGTTTAACCCTAAAGCTCAGTCTTTAGGCTCAGTTTAACAACAAAGCTCAGTCTTTACGCTCAGTTTAACAACAAAGCTCAGTCTTTACTCAGTTTAACCCTAAAGCTCAGTCTTTAGACTCAGTTTAACCCTAAAGCTCAGTCTTTAGACTCGGTTTAACCCTAAAGCTCAGTCTTTAGACTCGGTTTAACCCTAAAGCTTAGTCTTTACTCAGTTTAACCCTAAAGCTTAGTCTTTACTCAGTTTAACCCTAAAGCTCAGTCTTTAGGCTCAGTTTAACCCTAAAGCTCAGTCTTTACTCAGTTTAACCCTAAAGCTCAGTCTTTAGGCTCAGTTTAACCCTAAAGCTCAGTCTTAAGGCTCAGTTTAACCCTAAAGCTCAGTCTTTAGGCTCAGTTTAACCCTAAAGCTTAGTCTTAAGGCTCAGTTTAACCCTAAAGCTCAGTCTTTAGGCTCAGTTTAACAACAAAGCTCAGTCTTTAGGCTCAGTTTAACACTAAAGCTCAGTCTTTAGACTCGGTTTAACACTAAAGCTCAGTCTTTAGACTCGGTTTAACACTAAAGCTCAGTCTTTAGACTCGGTTTAACACTAAAGCTCAGTCTTTAGACTCGGTTTAACACCAAAGCTCAGTCTTTAGACTCAGTTTAAAACCAAAGCTCAGTTTAAGACTCGGTTTAAAACTGAAGCTCAGTCTTTAGACTCAGTTTAAAACCAAAGCTCAGTCTTTAGACTCGGTTTAAAACTAAAGCTCAGTCTTTAGGCTCAGTTTAACCCTAAAGGTCAGTGTTTACAATCGGTTTAACACTAAAGCTCAGTCTTTAGACTCGGTTTAACAACAAAGCTCAGTCTTTAGGCTCAGTTTAACAGTAAAGCTCAGTCTTTAGACTCGGTTTTAATTGTTTAATCTGGGTTCAGCTCTACTAAGCTCTCTAGAGCTCCTTCTCATTGGTCTAGAAGTTTCTGTGGAGTCTATAGGAGTCTCCAGTGTCAGGGGTTGAGCTGTGACTCTACAGGACACAGGAGGGAAACGGAGAGGCCCAGTGATGGACAGGGCGTTTATAGCTGCTATAATGTAAATGAAAACAGGAGGAAATCGTCTCATTGGCGTTAAATGCAAACAAAAAACACGTTCTGTTTTGTCCATAATGAGCCAAAATACTACTTCAGTAATGAAGGAACATTTATTTGACTTTTTGTTTAAACACAAAGTGAAAAACAGGTATTTTTGGCTGGTATTTGGTTTGTATTTGACTAAACCGAGGCAGGACTGGGAGGAGACTGAGGCCTCGGAGGCTCCTGGGCTTCACCCAAACCGAACAAACCCGCATTTAACTCGCTTATTTTAATACTTTACGCAAAAACACTAGTTTTGAGGACTTTTTCCAGAATTCAGCATTTGTAAGAAGGTAAAACACCACCGAAAAGCACAAAACCAACACCTGAACAGAGGTTAGCAAAACTTTTTTCGTGCTGCTAAATCGGATACCCACCCCGAAATCTTTCCTCAGGGATCAACCGATGCAGTCCCGGAGAATTAAACCTCCATGAGCCGAACCCGAAGCGAGGACAAAACTCCCTCCTGGAGTCCGGATTATTCCCCGAGACCTCGGTGTTTGTATTTGCGATCAAAAACTTCGCTGTGAACCGCGACGGAATCCTGCCTTTTCCGCCTCGACACCGACACACAAGGCGGCGGTCGGGAGGAGTTCCCGTTTCTCTGTCTACAGGAAAACTCAACAGGAAACTCCGCCGCCATGCCGCGCACCGTCCACAAGAGGGCGTTGTTTTTTTTGTTTTTTTAAATAAAAATCAATTTTTTATTTCAGAGCGTCAGTTTCAAAGTGCAACCGCCAGGTAGCGACATTTCCCCCTTTTTACACACCACTAAGTAATCGATCAGAATTAGTTCTGGGGAAGATGAGATTATTTTGAAGACTAGTGAATCTTTTTTTGTCATTATGTTCCTAAATAAAACCAAATGGTACATTTTTAATAAGCAGATCATCCAACACGTCTACATACACCAACTTTGTCTTCTTCTTCTTTCGGCTGCTCCCATTAGGGGTCTCCACAGCAGATCATCTGTCTCCATACCCCCCTGTCCTCTACATCTGCCTCTTTCACACCAACTACCTGCATGTCTTCCCTCACCACATCCATAAACCTCCTCCTTGGTCTTCCTCTTTTCCTCCTTCCTGGTGTCTACATCCTCAGCATTCTTCTACTGATATACCCCATGTCCCTCCTCTGCACATGTCCAAACCATCTCAATCTCACCTCCCTCACCTTGTCTCCAAAACGTCCTACATGCTCTGTCCATCTAATAAACTCATTTCTAATCCTGTCCATCGTCGTCACTCCTTGTGATTCTGAGTTACGAGTCAGTCATGTATGATTGTTCATTTTGAATGAGTCTTTACTGTGACTCAGCTGGAGCTGGAGGTAGCAGAGCTGGAGATGTTGTATGGATTAGAGACAGTGGTATTGAGTAAAAGACAGGAGGTGGAGCTGGAGGTAGCAGAGCTGAAGATGTTGAGATGTTCGTTGGGAGTGATGACGATGGACAGGATTAGAAATGAGTTTTTTTGAGGGACTTTTGGAGACAAGGTGAGGGAGGTTTGAGATGGTTTGGACATGTGCAGAGGAGGGACATGGGGTATATCAGTAGGAGAATGCTGAGGATGGAGCCACCAGGAAGGAGGAAAAGAGGAAGACCAAGGAGGAGGTTTATGGATGTGGTGAGGGAAGACATGCAGGTAGTTGGTGTAAAAGAGGCAGATGTAGAGGACAGGGGGGGATGGAGACGGATGATCCTCTGTGGAGACCCCTAATGGGAGAAGCCGAAAGAAGAAGAAGAGAAAGCAAAGGATTTGATTTTTGCCAGGATCTGAACACATGACCTTCCGGTCCAGAGTCCAAATCCTTTACCACTGATCCGGGGTCAAATTAATCCTCCGTAAAATTTTCAGAATCATCACATGCATCTTTATGTGTTTTGTTTTTTTACTGTAAATTCAAGGCTGTTACTTTAACCATTCAGATTGCGGCTTGCTGACTCTGATGCCCTCTAGAAAGCGTTTAAACACATCAGCATGTTCAGTCAGAGATCCGGCTGGTCAGAGCTCGCGAACCGCATCTGTAGCAAACTGCACACGCTTGAAGAAATGTGTGAACTTAATAGCTGCTTTTTTCATTATGCAATGGCTGAAGGAGAAGAAATAGAATTGGTCGCAAACAGGATCCTTTAAGTTCTGTAAAGGTGTGAAGTGGAGCCTCCATGGATCAGACTTGTACGTTCATCAAGTCTGATAGATGCTCAATTGAGATATTCAGTGAATTTGGAGACATGAACTCATTCAACAGTGCAGAGGATTCTATAGCAATCATCATGTTCCTCAAACTGTTCCTGAACAGCACTGGGGGTTCCACGATGTTGGTCATGTTTTTCAAACTGTTCCTGAACTGCACCAGGGGTTCTACAATTATCATCATGTTCCTCAAACTGTTCCTGAACAGCACTGGGGGGAGTTTACAATTATTTATGTTTCTCAAACTGTTCCTGAACTGCACCGCGGGTTCTATGCTGTTAGTCATGTTCCTCAAACTGTTCCTGAACTGCACCGGGGGTTCTACAATTATCATCATGTCCTCAAACTGTTCCTGAACAGCACTGGGGGGGTTTCTAGAATTATCATGTTTCTAAAACTGTTCCTGAACAGCACCGGGGGGTTCTACGATGTTGGTCATGTTCCTCAGACTGTTCCTGAACTGCACTGGGGGTTCTACAATGTTGGTCATGTTCCTCAGACTGTTCCTGAACAGTGCAGAGGGTTCTACAACGATGTTGGTCATGTTCCTCAGACTGTTTCTGAACTGCACTGGGGGTTCTACGATGTCAGTCATGTTCCTCAAACTGTTCCTGAACTGCACAACGGCTTCTACAATGATTGTAGTCATCTTCTTTGAACCTTTCCTAAATGGTGTAGGGGATCTACTATGACATTTAGGTAGATGGTACATAATTCAGATTAACCAGGAACCAGTGCTTCCCCGCAGCATCACCACTTACTCCACCAGCTTCCCTTTTTCCTGTAGCACAAACTCATTTGTATGCATTTTTTACATTTGTTTTACCATAAAACATATACACACCACAAATACTCACAGGTTCACATGGATTTATTGCACAGAAACATCAATAATGCAAGAAATAAACAATATTTAATGTACACACACACACACACATATATACACATTATTCAGCACCTGGACACCTCCATACGTAACAGTGTGATTTCATACACGTTGGACGGCGCGAAAGAAACGTTCATCTGAAAGCTTTTAGCTGAACAGAAAAGACTTGTGCAGGGATGAGACACGCTTCACAGCTGAAGAAGCTCTGTTGTGCGATCGCTCACTTCCTCCTCTGCAGTATCGACCCTGATGTTTGCACACACTGATGAAGCAAACGCACAGCACACATGCAGCACTACAGCGCCGCCCTGTTGGTGAGTAGTTAACACTGTTCAAAGCCTGCCATCAGAGACAGAGCGAGAGACTCCACTAGGGGGGAAAAAACACAACAGCAGTGGAATAGAGTTAATATAAAACGAGTTCAGACCCAGAAAAAACATCACAAAGAATTAGAACGTTCTAAATCTGCTTCCTATAGACTTGAATTAGAACTTCATACACCTGGATACTACAGATTTGACCTTTCATAAACCTGGTGACTGCAGATCTAAACAAGAAATTCATACACCAGACTACTACGACCTCAACTCTTTTATCCCAGGAATTCTGGACGGAATTCTGTAAACCTGCTTATTATACAATTTAATCCGATGTTTTTGAAACACAGCAATCACTTGCATGTGCAAAAAAAAAAAAAAAGGAGAAAAAAAAAGACAAAACACAGCAGCTTTGCAAATGTGGAAGTCAGACTGCAATAAAACATCTGTGACTCATTAATGAGGAAGCGGATTGAACCCAGAAGCGAACTCACGATGAGGAAACGATCCTCTGCACACGGCTTTGTTCAGAATGGTCACTAGGAACATGTGGCAGTTCTTAAAATCGGACTCCATTTTGTTGATCGACTCGATCCTGAAACGCAGAAAAAAGTATTTAAAAGTGTTATAAACCACGGCATAAAAAAAGATGAATAAAAATACATGCACTGTTATACAATAATGACTTGTTAAAGAGGGCTTTGGGCTTCTCATCACCTTTCAACTCATTAAAACTACCACGATGTATGAATATGCACGAGTATGCTAATTAGGAACATTGTTCTCGGGTTCCACAAATAGCTCGTAGTACCAGAAGTCCATCTGTCTGCTCTTTGGATGAAGTTCACTTCAGTTGCAAACCATTTCCTCTATGAGGTTACAGCTGAGGGTTCAAACCCCAAGAACCATGAAGAGGGATTTAGTCTGTAATTAATATTTACAGTCTCGTATAATGACTCAAGGCTATAATTAACATCAAATATCATTCAAATATCCACCAGTGAACAGCTGACAACATGAACACTGAAGATGATACAATAAATGGACATTCGGTGTCACCCAGATGTGAATGGGTTCCCTTTTAACCCTGGTTCCTCTTTAGGTTTCTTTCTCATATCATCTCAGGGTTTTAAAATAAACATAAAGGGACGGCTTTATGAAGATAAGATTTATATCCGTGATCTATTTATTTCTGTAAGAATTTTGGCACAGTGTCAATTGTTACTAGTTCTATATAAATAAAATAAACTGAACTGAAATGTACACAGAATTTCAATTCGTGACACTTTCACAGTAAATGCATTTCAGCGTAACCATGGTGACCATTTTCTGTGTTCGATTTTGTTCATCATTTAAAATTAACATCAAATTTGCATATCAGCCACATGCTAATAGCCTTTATTAGGATTTAATCAACTTACATCAACACAGTAGTATATTAATGTTTCAATCTTTTTTTAGTATTTAGTACTTTAATTAAACAGATTCAGACTTACTTCCACGCCCCGAAGCCGGCCTGCCACCGGTCAGAGAAGATGAGAACCAGATTGAGGACCTTCATGATGGCTTCTTTCACAAAACTCACCTGAAACCAAAAGATAACATTCGTTCTGCTGTTCATTTCTTATGACATGTTCGACTATGTATACATAAATATATTATATATATGAATAATAATAAAGTGTTACAAACTCAAACACACACTCAAAGACTACTTGAGCTACTGTATGTAGCTCTGTGTACTGTCGTGTAGCTCAGTGTTCTGTGTGTAGCTCAGTGTTGTATTATGTAGCTCAGTGTTGTATTATGTAGCTCAGTGTTCTGTCGTGTAGCTCAGTGTTCTGTCGTGTAGCTCAGTGTTCTGTCGTGTAGCTCAGTGTTCTGTCGTGTAGCTCAGTGTTCTGTCGTGTAGCTCAATGTTGTGTGTAGCTGAGTGTTCTGTGTGTAGCTCAGTGTTCTGTCGTGTAGCTCAGTGTTGTATTATGTAGCTCAGTGTTGTATTGTGTAGCTCAGTGTTCTGTGTGTAGCTCAGTGTTGTATTATGTAGCTCAGTGTTGTATTATGTAGCTCAGTGTTGTGTCGTGTAGCTCAGTGTTCTGTCGTGTAGCTCAGTGTTCTGTCGTAGCTCAGTGTTCTGTGTAGCTCAGTGTTGTGTGTAGCTCAGTGTTGTGTGTAGCTCAGTGTTGTATTATGTAGCTCAGTGTTCTGTCGTGTGGCTCAGTGTTGTGTGTAGCTCAGTGTTGTATTATGTAGCTCAGTGTTCTGTCGTGTGGCTCTGTGTTGTATTATGTAGCTCAGTGTTCTGTCGTGTAGCTCAGTGTTCTGTCGTGTAGCTCAGTGTTCTGTCGTGTAGCTCAGTGTTCTGTCGTGTAGCTCAGTGTTCTGTCGTGTAGCTCAGTGTTCTGTGTGTAGCTCAGTGTTCTGTGTGTAGCTCAGTGTTCTGTGTGTAGCTCAGTGTTGTATTATGTAGCTCTATGATGTATTATGTAGCTCTATGTTCTGTTATGTAGCTCTGTGTTGTGTATGTAGTTCTGTGTTATGTTATGTAGCTCTGTGTTCTGTATGTAGCTCTGTGTTGTGTTATGTAGCTCTGTGTTCTGTATGTAGTTCTGTGTTGTATTATTTAGCTCTGTGTTCTGTATGTAGTTCTGTGTTGTATTATGTAGCTCTGTGTTCTGTATGTAGCTCTGTGTTGTGTTATGTAGCTCTGTGTTGTGTATGTACCTCTGTGTTGAGTATGTAGCTCTATGTTGTGTATGTAGCTCTATGATGTATTATGTAGCTCTATGTTCTGTTATGTAGTTCTGTGTTGTGTTATGTAGCTCTGTGTTGTGTTATGTAGCTCTATGTAGCTCTGTGTTGTGTTATGTAGCTCTATGTAGCTCTGTGTTGTGTGATGTAGCTCTGTGTTGTGTTATGTAGCTCTGTGTTGTGTGTAGCTCTGTGTTGTGTGTGTAGCTCTGTGTTGTGTGTGTAGCTCTGTGTTGTGTATGTACCTCTGTGTTGAGTATGTAGCTCTATGTTGTGTATGTAGCTCTATGATGTATTATGTAGCTCTATGTTCTGTTATGTAGTTCTGTGTTGTGTTATGTAGCTCTGTGTTGTGTTATGTAGCTCTATGTAGCTCTGTGTTGTGTTATGTAGCTCTATGTAGCTCTGTGTTGTGTGATGTAGCTCTGTGTTGTGTTATGTAGCTCTGTGTTGTGTATGTAGCTCTGTGTTGTGTGTGTAGCTCTGTGTTGTGTGTGTAGCTCTGTGTTGTGTGTGTAGCTCTGTGTTGTGTGTAGCTCTGTGTTGTGTATGTAGCTCTGTGTTGTGTATGTAGCTCTGTGTTGTGTATGTAGCTCTGTGTTGTGTTATGTAGCTCTGTGTTGTGTTATGTAGCTCTGTGTTCTGTGTGTAGTTCTGTGATGTATTATGTAGCTCTGTGTTGTATGTAGCTCTGTGTTATGTTATGTAGCTCTATGTAGCTGTGTTGTGTAGCTCTGTGTTGTGTTATGTAGCTCTGTGTTCTGTGTGTAGTTCTGTGATGTATTATGTAGCTCTGTGTTGAGTTATGTAGCTCTGTGTTATGTTATGTAGCTCTGTGTTCTGTGTGTAGTTCTGTGTTGTGTTATGTAGCTCTGTGTTCTGTATGTAGCTCTGTGTTATGTTATGTAGCTCTGTGATGTATTATGTAGCTCTGTGTTATGTTATGTAGCTCTGTGTTCTGTGTGTAGGTCTGTGATGTATTATGTAGCTCTGTGTTGTGTTATGTAGCTCTGTGTTGTGTTATGTAGCTCTGTGTTGTGTTATGTAGCTCTGTGTTATGTTATGTAGCTCTGTGTTATGTTATGTAGCTCTGTGTTATGTTATGTAGCTCTGTGATGTATTATGTAGCTCTGTGTTGTGTTATGTAGCTCTGTGTTATGTTATGTAGCTCTGTGTTCTGTGTGTAGTTCTGTGATGTATTATGTAGCTCTGTGTTGTGTTATGTAGCTCTGTGTTATGTTATGTAGCTCTGTGTTCTGTGTGTAGTTCTGTGATGTATTATGTAGCTCTGTGTTGTGTGTGTAGTTCTGTGATGTATTATGTAGCTCTGTGTTCAGTTCTGTGATGTATTATGTAGCTCTGTGTTCTGTGTAGCTCTGTGTTGTGTGTGTAGCTCTGTGTTATGTTATGTAGCTCTGTGTTGTGTTATGTAGCTCTGTGTTATGTTATGTAGCTCTGTGTTGTGTATGTAGTTCTGTGTTGTATTATGTAGCTCTGTGTTGTGTTATGTAGCTCTGTGTTATGTTATGTAGCTCTGTGTTCTGTGTAGTTCTGTGATGTATTATGTAGCTCTGTGTTATGTAGCTCTGTGTTCTGTGTGTAGCTCTGTGTTATGTAGCTCTGTGTTCTGTGTGTAGTTCTGTGATGTATTATGTAGCTCTGTGTTGTGTGTGTAGTTCTGTGATGTATTATGTAGCTCTGTGTTCAGTTCTGTGATGTATTATGTAGCTCTGTGTTCTGTGTGTAGTTCTGTGATGTATTAGGTAGCTCTGTGTTATGTTATGTAGCTCTGTGTTCTGTGTGTAGTTCTGTGATGTATTATGTAGCTCTGTGTTGTGTTATGTAGCTCTGTGTTATGTTATGTAGCTCTGTGTTCTGTGTGTAGTTCTGTGATGTATTATGTAGCTCTGTGTTGTGTGTGTAGCTCTGTGTTCTGTGTAGTTCTGTGATGTATTATGTAGCTCTGTGTTGTGTTATGTAGCTCTGTGTTGTGTTATGTAGCTCTGTGTTGTGTTATGTAGCTCTGTGTTCTGTGTAGTTCTGTGATGTATTATGTAGCTCTGTGTTATGTTATGTAGCTCTGTGTTATGTTATGTAGCTCTGTGTTGTGTTATGTAGCTCTGTGTTATGTTATGTAGCTCTGTGTTCTGTGTGTAGTTCTGTGATGTATTATGTAGCTCTGTGTTGTGTTACGTAGCTCTGTGTTATGTTATGTAGCTCTGTGTTCTGTGTGTAGTTCTGTGATGTATTATGTAGCTCTGTGTTGTGTGTGTAGTTCTGTGATGTATTATGTAGCTCTGTGTTCAGTTCTGTGATGTATTATGTAGCTCTGTGTTCTGTGTGTAGTTCTGTGATGTATTAGGTAGCTCTGTGTTATGTTATGTAGCTCTGTGTTCTGTGTGTAGTTCTGTGATGTATTATGTAGCTCTGTGTTGTGTTACGTAGCTCTGTGTTATGTTATGTAGCTCTGTGTTCTGTGTGTAGTTCTGTGATGTATTATGTAGCTCTGTGTTATGTTATGTAGCTCTGTGTTCTGTGTGTAGTTCTGTGATGTATTATGTAGCTCTATGTTCTGTTATGTAGCACCAGGCTACAACTACACAACACAGGCCACTCTGTATAAATAATATATATAAGTAATGTATATATAATATAAAACATACGAGTGTTGAACTGTTATTGGAAAATAATGAACTGCACTTCTCTGGGTGTTTAATTTCTATACATTACTGTACAGTATTTTACCAATTACCATCTATTAATTCACCATAGCAACCAGACCAAAAAAACAAATGCAACAGACGACTTATCAGAGAAGCATTAGCGTGAGCTGCACCTTCTCTCTGAGAAGACAGCGGTCATGGATAGTGGACAGATATCTGTAATGGATCTTTATGAGCTGATCCAAATCTTTTGCCTCCTGCACTTGGTGCTGAAACTCCAAGCCTGTGCTGTGTAAGATCTAGAAAACAGATGGATATGAGCCTGTTAAATATCTGACAAGAAATACAAAAGATATAGAATCTGCTTGAAGAAAAAAAAAACCCACCCTGGTCATGATGTAGTTGTGAAGACTGTTAACAAAATGCATTAGTTTGACCCTCAGGAGAAACATCCTGTGGATCTGCTGGTGTATCGGTTCCTGGGGTGTGTGCTCTTCAGAAGGACTAGCTTCATGCCGCTTTGCAGCTACTGTCAAATCTGTCAAATGGCAAATACAGTGTTTGTATTTTTTTTTCTTTTTTAAACCTTTCGCTACTACCAGACACCTGAATTATAACTTTAATACACCTGAATTACTATAGATCTGAATTATAACTTTAATACACCTGAATTACTATAGATCTGAATTATAACTTTAATACACCTGAATTACTATAGACCTGAATTATAACTTTAATACACCTGAATTACTATAGATCTGAATTATAACTTTAATACACCTGAATTACTATAGATCTGAATTATAACTTAATACACCTGAATTACTATAGACCTGAATTATAACTTCAATACACCTGAATTACTATAGATCTGAATTATAACTTCAATACACCTGAATTACTATAGATCTGAATTATAACTTCAATACACCTGAATTACTATAGATCTGAATTATAACTTTAATACACCTGAATTACTATAGATCTGAATTATAACTTCAATACACCTGAATTACTATAGATCTGAATTATAACTTCAATACACCTGAATTACTATAGATCTGAATTATAACTTTAATACACCTGAATTACTATAGATCTGAATTATAACTTTAATACACCTGAATTACTATAGACCTGAATTAGAACTTCAATACACCTGAATTACTATACAGGGAGTGCAGAATTATTAGGCAAGTTGTATTTTTGAGGATTAATTTTATTTGAGGATTAATTTGAACAACAACCATGTTCTCAATGAACACAAAAACTCATTAATATCAAAGCTGAATATTTTTGGAAGTAGTTTTTAGTTTTAGCTATTTTAGGGGGATATCTGTGTGTGCAGGTGACTATTACTGTGCATAATTATTAGGCAACTTAACAAAAAACAAATTCATACCCATTTCAATTATTTATTTTTACCAGTGAAACCAATATAACATCTCAACATTCACAAATATACATTTCTGACATTCAAAAACCAAACAAAAACAAATCAGTGACCAATATAGCCACCTTTCTTTGCAAGGACACTCAAAAGCCTGCCATCCATGGATTCTGTCAGTGTTTTGATCTGTTCACCATCAACATTGCGTGCAGCAGCAACCACAGCCTCCCAGACACTGTTCAGAGAGGTGTACTGTTTTCCCTCCTTGTAAATCGCACATTTGATGATGGACCACAGGTTCTCAATGGGGTTCAGATCAGGTGAACAAGGAGGCCATATCATTAGATTTTCTTCTTTTATACCCTTTCTTGCCAGCCACGCTGTGGAGTACTTGGGCGTGTGTGATGGAGCATTGTCCTGCATGAAAATCATGTTTTCTTGAAGGATGCAGACTTCTTCCTGTACCACTGCTTGAAGAAGGTGTCTTCCAGAAACTGGCAGTAGGACTGGGAGTTCAGCTTGACTCCATCCTCAACCCGAAAAGGCCCCACAAGCTCATCTTTGATGATACCAGCCCAAACCAGTACTCCACCTCCACCTTGCTGGCGTCTGAGTCGGACTGGAGCTCTCTGCCCTTTACCAATCCAGCCACGGGCCCATCCATCTGGCCCATCAAGACTCACTCTCATTTCATCAGTCCATAAAACCTTAGAAAAATCAGTCTTGAGATATTTCTTGGCCCAGTCTTGACGTTTCAGCTTGTGTGTCTTGTTCAGTGGTGGTCGACTTTCTGCCTTTCTTACCTTGGCCATGTCTCTGAGTATTGCACACCTTGTGCTTTTGGGCACTCAGTGATGTTGCAGCTCTGAAATATGGCCAAACTGGTGGCAAGTGGCATCTTGGCAGCTGCACGCTTGACTTTTCTCAGTTCACGGGCAGTTATTTTGCGCCTTGGTTTTCCACACGCTTCTTGCGACCCTGTTGACTATTTTGAATGAAACGCTTGATTGTTCGATGATCACGCTTCAGAAGCTTGGCTATTTTAAGACTGCTGCATCCCTCTGCAATATATCTCACTATTTTTGACTTTTCTGAGCCTGTCAAGTCCTTCTTTTGACCCATTTTGCCAAAGGAAAGGAAGTTGCCTAATAATTATGCACACCTGATATAGGGTGTTGATGTCATTAGACCACACCCCTTCTCATTACAGAGATGCACATCACCTAATATGCTTAATTGGTAGTAGGCTTTCCAGCCTATACAGCTTGGAGTAAGACAACATGCATAACGAGGATGATGTGGTCAAAATACTCATTTGCCTAATAATTCTGCACTCCCTGTAGATCTGAATTATAACTTTAATACACCTGAATTACTATAGACCTGAATTATAACTTTAATACACCTGAATTACTATAGACCTGAATTAGAACTTCAATACACCTGAATTACTATAGATCTGAATTATAACTTTAATACACCTGAATTACTATAGACCTGAATTAGAACTTCAATACACCTGAATTACTATAGATCTGAATTATAACTTTAATACACCTGAATTACTATAGACCTGAATTATAACTTTAATACACCTGAATTACTATAGATCTGAATTATAACTTCAATACACCTGGTTATAGATCTAAGACCTATAAATTCTCACAGGTCAGAAACACACAGATCACTGTAACACTGTAATTACTCACCGCTGAACCGCAGCGTATCCAGACTGTACTTGGCCCATTTAATTTGCAGAAGCAGCAGGAAAACCTGATTGTAGATTTTCTGACATTCTGAACTAATAACAATATCGACAGGCCATGGAACCTGCCAAACAAAACAAAGACATTAAATATATAAATAAATAAATATAAAAATATTATTAGCATTTAACAGTCCTTACCTTATAACTTAGTGTGAGACCATCAAGGTTATTGATTGGCTGTTTTTTCTTTGTAGGATCAATTGCCTCCAGAAAGATTGATAATCTACAGAGAACATGGAAGTGAGACACAGATATAACCCAAACTGTAGTTTAATGTTGTATTGCATTACCTGCTGCTGTCCTCCGGGTGGCGCTGTCCCACAGCCTCCTGTAGCTGTACGTTGAGGAACGCCAGCTGCTGCCAGCTTTCCTTCTCCAAAACCTTGTCAAAGATGGCAGTGTAGAAGTCATACATGGTGTCACCAGCTTCCAACAGGAAGTAGTTCCTCATGGCCTGGAGGTATCCCAGGAGCCTGAGAAAGGAGAAGAAGAATGCGTGTATAGTGTTGCGCTAATCCATTCACTCCGTCACAGTTCATCATCGCTCCTGCTCCGAGATCTTTTGGGTTTCCGATTCTCAGGAAATCTCACCTGTAGTCCTTTTTGAGGGTCTTCATGAGATTCCCGCAGCACTCGATGTACCTTCTCTCGATGTGTGGATACAGGCAGGAGCGCAGGGTCAGCTCGAACGTCTGACACGTCACCGACTCGGACGACCGGTCCACGATCACGTCGGCGCCCGAGAACTTCTCATGGAAGTCTTTTTGCTCAAAATATAACCTAGGAGGAGAAACCAAACATAGTCTTTACCACTTCTGCTGAATTCTTGAATCGGAAAGTTTTTTTTTTTTTTTTTAATATCATGGGTCGCAGACGTAGCTGCTAGAATTTATAGCATTAGATGTAGCTATAACTGGATAAATATTGAAATGTGATGCTGGCACACAGATTGTATTGTTTCTTACATTAAAGGGAAAGTTTTCATACAAAATGTCAAAAAATGTAAAAACAAGAAAGAAAAAAAACACATGGTAATAAATAAATAAAATGTTTAAAAAATGCAACTGTCATGTAAATTCAAGGTCAGTGTCATATAGTTAAGTGAATAAGTTATATAATAATAATAATAATAATAATAATAATAATAATAATAAGTCGTAAGTTATTTCAATACCATTCATCCACGTTTTAGTTGAGAAATTTATTAATGAATTCGAGTTGGATTTTAGTTTCTTTTGTACAGAGATTTGGGGTCAATTTCAGGTTTTCTGAATAGTTGGTATCTACTGGGTCACCACAAGGATGTGTTCTTTCTCCTTTATTTTTTATTTGGTACACAAATGATTGTAGTGCTAGAGATATCTACTGTATTTTCCGGACTATAAGCCGATACTTTTTTCCCCACGCTTTGAACTCCGTGGCTTAAACAATGAAGCGGCTAATTTATGGATTTTTCCTGGGTTTTTCCCGGTTTCACAAACTTCAAGCCAAAAAAACTGAGCCCCATAACATTAGACCAATGAAATTGCAGAACGGGTTTCAGGTGAACCAATGAAACTCTTTATATTAAATCAGATGCGCTCCCACTGAATCGGCCGCACCACATCATAAATATGGATGATGTTCCTCTGACGTTTGACCTTCCGCTCACTCGGACTGTCTACAGGAAATGTGAATCATTCGTCACGCTGAAAACAACCGGGCATGAAAACACACTTCACCTGTGTTCTGAGCTGCACGGCATCGGGAGAAAAGCTTCACCGATGGTGATTTTTAAACACACGACGATGCCAAAAGATAAACTCCCGAGAGAAATAGTTGTGAAAGGAAGGAGGAAGACAGTGAACAATGACTTTCTTGGTAGGCTACTGTTTAGATACAAGCCGTGTAACAGACACTGTCTTTCATTAAAGTCTGTGTAAAGTTCATTAGTTTCAGTGTAGACACGGCTTATAGACAGGTGCGGCTTATTTATGTTCAAAATAAACATCTTTTCAAATTCAGTGGGTGTGGCTTATATTTGGGTGCGTTTAATAGTCCAGAAATTACGGTAATATTATAAATGTTGCTGATGATTGGGTAATTGTTAGCTTACTAAGTGAGGAGGACTTTGTGTTTGGTCCTGTGGTTGCTGATTTTATCATTTAGTGTCAGAATACTTTTTGTAACTCTAAGATGAAATCTATTCAGTATAAGCAAACATGGTTTAATGGAGTGGGAAATGAGAGTTCGAACAGTATTTGGGTTCTGTCCTGGATAATAAAGTCTTCTACTCCAAATACAGATTCTGTAAGGTGGAAGGTGATTTAATGTGGATAAAACACTGATGTGAATGTTTTACTGATCCTGTGTTGAGTTCGCTGTGATCATTTGCATTGTTGTGTTGGTTTAATTCTTTAAATGTGAAAATCAAAAATGTTCTGGAGCAGATTGTTAACCAGGGAAGTCAAATTACAGGAGGTAGCAGATGTTTTTGTTTTATATCTTATGTAATATTCTTGTGTGCTGCAATCAAATTGCCTAATTATTAAAAATGATTATAATTACATTTACTACATCAGCTTTATTAAATAAATTATTTCAGTACATTTATTTATCAATATAAAAATATATCAATTTTTATATTTTTACATCACATATATACAATTATTTATACATTTTATGTGGTTTAATAATTTCTGGAATACTCTCCTCCCAAAAAGTAAAATAAATTATAATTTGTTTATTTAATATTTTATATAAATGGTGTTCCATCCTTGCAGCCGATAAATGTTATTGATGGTAGTGAAATGCTGACCACAGTCTGATCTCCTCTGAGAGGTTGGACGCTCACCTGGCGAAGTTGATGGCTAATAGCGGGTCGTGGATGTCGTCCAGTTCCAGGTGACGTGCCACGATGGACTGCATCTTAATAAGGCTCCGCTTGGTGGCTTGTTGCTCGGTTACCGTATCCGTAGGTGAGTCTTCTCCACGCCGGAGACGTGTCTGCACGGACTCCAGGAAGAGCGTGTACAGACTCTTCCTCTCTGCATCTGAGAAAGAAAGAGAATAAAAGGTAAATCAGCCGTCACGTTATGTAACTATTTTATTCGACCAGACAGATCCAGGTCTATGTGTGATAAATCATGACCCGGGTACCTCTGGAGGAACCGTCAGCCTGCTCGGCTTCTTTACAGTCCAAGTTCTTGAGGAGCTGCATGGATTTCCCGGCCATGATGATCTGCTTGAGTACGGGTCTGAGGAAGGAGACCATGGTGTGCTGTCTGCTGCTGGAGCTCTGATCTCCTCCGGAGCTTCCGCTGGCCGTGTCGCTTAATCTCTCCTCGCAGTCCACGGCCTCTGACACACTGTACAGGGTATAGGTGGCGTACCAGAAGTCCCTGTGGTCCACCGCAACATCCTTGTTTCTGTAGGCAAAGTGTGGTAAAGCAGGGGTGGCAGAAAAACCTCTTTCTTTTTTATTTTGGATTTAATCAATAATAATATTTTGCTGAGGACTACCGTGGACAGCTAGTCTTTATTTTTTTTAAACTTGACATTGACAAATTTCATATTTGAATAAATCTGAATAAATTAATAAGGCTGCAAATTTATTCTGCAAAACAGTCAAGGGTTAAGAAAAAGAGAGGACTTTATATTTGCATGTTTCTTTTTCTTTTAAATTTCTTTGTAACAGAAATTTCCCACTATTTCCCACTTCTTAAAGGATTGAACACTTATGGAAGGAGTCTCCAGTTTCAGTCCGTACATTACACCTATCTAGTCCCCACTGATTACAGAAATATTGTTAAATATATTCTTATAAACGTGTCCACATAAATATGCATTTTATTACCTCTGGATTATAAATTCTTTAGCCGGGTCAAACAAGTGTCCGTGTACGATCCACTCGTCCACTATCTCCAGGTACGGCCGGACCGTTTCAACCCACAGAGAGAAAAGCAGCGCCACCTAGTTTTACACACACACACAAAATAAAAACAGATCGTCATCAGATACACTACATTACCAAAAGTATTGGGACACCTGCCATTTCCAGCTATATGTGATTCTTCTCCAAACTGTGAGCACAAGGTTGTATCGAATTTCTTGTATATATAAATGATACTTTATAGTCACACTATTAGATTTGTATTATTTTATTTCTTGATATTCTATTTTTATCTCTATGTTGGACAGTTTTACACTACATGTACTCTACATGAATGTGTATGTGACAAATTAAATTAGATTTGATTTCCATGGGTTGGAGTGGAAGATCTCCAGCATAAGAACTTTGACCTAAACCCTACTGAATGATAAAGATAAACGCTGACTGCACCCCAGTCCTCCTCACCTCACCCACATCAGTACCTGACTTTACTAACTGGCTGAATAAACCTTCACAAAAAAAACCCCATCTTCCCAGAAGAGTGGAGCTCATTATAAGAGCAAATGGAGACTAGATGTGTAATAGGATGTTAAAAAAAAAAGCACATAGCGATATTTTGCTCAGGTGTTCACAAACTTTCTGGTGTTTTATCTGCGACTACTCACTAGTATAGAAAGCGCATTAAAACCTTCACGAGTGAACTTACTGCCTGTACTGAAGCTTCCCCGACACTGTCGTACTCGATGATGGCTTTGTACAGGGTGTTGAGGAGATGCGAGGCCCGTACCACGTTGGGAGTGCCGGATGGGACCTCGGCCACGCCCGTGCAGAAGACCCTGTGCAGCACGGTGATCTGTGCCAGGTGAGGACTAAGGCGCTCTAATACAGCAGACAGCGTCACAGTCTCATCTACACGCAAAAAAAAAAGACGATTTTTAAGATATTTAATAGTTATGGAACATTGGCAAAAGTATTGGGACACCTGACTTCCACCCGATATGTGATTCTTTCCCAAACTGTAACTACAAAATGGTTTGTAGTGGAAGATCTACCGCTATAAAGCTCCAACCTTATTGTGTGACGAATGTGATCACTGACTCCACGTTTCTCTTGTGGAGAAGAGACATCACAAAATCTAGTGGAACATCTTCTCAGAAGAGTGGAGCTTATTATGACAGCAAATGGGGACTAAATGTGGAACGGGGTGATAAAAAATACAAATGTATGGCTAAAAGAGAGACAAGAGAGCTGCTGTTTTCCTGAACCCTCAGCCATTCCACACTGACATATCTAAAGTCTAGACTCACCCTTGCTGATAATCTCTCTCTCGATAGCAGAAAGCTCCTCCTTAAAGCTGCTGAAGTACTTATACAGTGCCCACACGAACGCCTGGTAGGTCCTAAACGGAGGCTCTGAGCTCTTCTTGGAGGATGAAGTGGAGGAAGAGCTGAGACCGGGAGGACACGGCTCCGTGCTGTGACCAGTTACTTCATCGATAAACCTCTGGAGACGGAACACGGCCTCGCCGTACGCCGCCACATGCTCCAGGATTGAATGCAAACAGTTCTGCAATTTTATATCAAAGAGTGACACAGGGGACAAGGTGGGGTGCCAATACATATTACCGTAATTTCCGGACTATTAAACGCACACATATATAAGCCGCACACACTGAATTTGAAAAGATGTTTATTTTGAACATAAATAAGCCGCACACATTGTCTACATTGAAACTAATGAACTTTACACAGGCTTTAATGAAAGACAGTGTCTGTTACACGACTTGTATCTAAACAGTAGCCTACCAAGAAAGTCATTGTTCACTGTCTTCCTCCTTCCTTTCACAACTATTTCTCTCGGGAGTTTATCTTTTAGCATCGTCGTGCGTTTAAAAATCACCATCAGTGAAGCTTTTCTCTCGATGCCGTGCAGCTCAGAACACAGGTGAAGTGTGTTTTCATGCCCGGTTGTTTTCAGCGTGACGAATGATTCACATTTTCTGTAGACAGTCCGAGTAAGCGGCAGGTCAAACGTCAGAGGAACATCATCCATATTTATGATGTGGTGCGGCCGATTCAGTGGGAGCGCATCTGATTTAATATAAAGAGTTTCATTGGTTCACCTGAACCCGTTCTGCAATTTCATTGGTCTAATGTTATGGGGTTCAGTTTTTTGGCTTGAAGTTTGTGAATCCGGGAAAAACCCAGGAAAAATCCATAAATTAGCCGCTTTGTTGTTTAAGCCACGGGGTTCAAAACGTGGGAAAAAAGTAGCGGCTTATAGTCTGGAAAATACAATACACGTCGCTACATGTTATTATTATACCTAATAATCTGCCAACCTTACTGGCACAAAAGAAGTGATGTCTGAATTTATAACAATTATATACAGTGGAACCCGCTTATCTCGACCTCGGTTAACTCGACAAGTCAAGTCGACGTTTTTGAAGTGGAACCGCCAAATTCTCGCTTTGTCTTAGCATTTTTTATCGGTTATGTCGCCGAACCCTGATATCTCGAGCACAAGGAGGGAAAAATTTGCTCAGTTATCTCGATCGGCGCTGTGCAGCCGCAGAAGAACTCGCGAAAGTGGCGAAAAAATCAAGTCTTACAGCTGCTACAGGTGTTGTATTGTATACTGGTGAATCTCTGCTGTTAGTTAGTGCTAGTGTTCGTAGCGTTAGTAGGGGCGCGGCGCGGCTTTGGGAAGAAAAGCACAGCCGTTGAGAGAGTGCCGGTGGGAAGACACGTACCGGGATACGCATGCGCGATAACAACGGCCGCCGTGAACCAACATATACCAACAATAACGGACGGTGAGAGTGTGGAAGTTTAAATAGGAGCTGGTGATGATGATAAACGAGCACCATATGTGCGCGATTGAAGCGGAGCTTCAGAGAAAGCGGCCGAGAAAGCACCTGACACGCTGAAGGGGGCCGAAGGGGGTGTGGCAGGTGGATTCCTGACAGATAAACATGTACTGTATGTATTTTTATAGCATGCCTTCATCAAACAAATCGCAGCAACGCTGTTGTGTAAAAAAAACCTCCAAAAACACGTGCATGCACATTCTCATTTATTAACGCACATCATGTTCATAAAGAAATTTTAAGCACGTTAATATACTGCTGCCATTTTGATTTTCGTTTATCTCAATGCTTTTTGGCGACCCCCTAGGACATCGACATAACCGGGTTCCACTGTATTTATTTATTATATATTTATTTTCTATAAAATTTTTTTTTTTTTTACAGATCCAGGCCTAACCAATATCTAATTTATTACATTTTTATTTATATTAGTGTATATATTGAGATTTATTATTATTTTTTATGATGCACTGTTTTCTATTCATTTTTCTGTTGTTTTTTTTGTAATGTTTATTTCTTTTCCCTTTATTGTTTATGACATTATAAAAATAAATAAAAAAGAGCAGCTTATATGTTTTCAACACAGACAATAAATGTAAAAATGTTCTTTTTTAAAAACTCTCTTTTAATGCAAAGTTAACGTTTATTTTTATTTTTTTGACTTATGTGGACTGTCCGGTATTTTCTCACACTTGTTTTAGCCGCGTTTTTTTTCTATGCATCGATAAATTAATTAATAATGCATCGCACTGATTCCACATTATGGGGAGTCGAGTTATATATTTAAATTTTATATGCAATGATGAATGATGTCACTACAACTTTTCGTACACTGATAGACTTTATTTTCTAGCAGTAAAAAAAGCAGTACAGGAGGAAACGGTCATGACTCACGCTGGTTAAGTGTGTGACTACTACGTCGTTCCTCGCGCTGACTTTCCCATCGTGGTGCTGAAATATGAAAAGCTTCTTCACCCCCGATAAAAGCCTGACAGCAAAACAAACAAAAAAACCCACAGTCATCAGTCAATTTAATGATGTGTTCAATACAAGTGCAGAATATTAACTCTTGACACAAATGGACAGATTCAGTACATTTAGAAGGAATGAGTGAGAGAAGATTATACTGTTAGAGTGAATCTCAATAAATTACTATATCATTAAAAAGTTTATTTATTTTAGTTATTCAACAGAAAAAGTGAAACTCATTATATAGATTAATCACACACACTGATATAATTATATATTTATATATCTCTCAGAAAATTTTATAAAACTTCATAAGACCAATCAAAAAAACATTTTGAGTGAATTGTTGGTCTTCTGGAGAATATTTTGGCTCCTTTTGCTTTAATTACTGCCTCAATTGGGCATGGCATGGAGAAGATCAGACGGTGGCATGGAGAAGATCAGACGGTGGCATGGAGGTGATCAGACGGTGGCATGGAGGTGATCAGACGGTGGCATGGAGAAGATCAGACTGTGGCATGGAGGTGATCAGACGGTGGCATGGAGGTGATCAGACGGTGGCATGGAGGTGATCAGACGGTGGCCTGGAGGTGATCTGGCGGTGGCCTGGAGGTGATCTGGCGGTGGCCTGGAGGTGATCAGACTGTGGCCTGGAGGTGATCAGACTGTGGCCTGGAGGTGATCAGACTGTGGAACTGCTGAGGTGGTACAGAAGCCTAGGTTTCATTGACAGTGGCCTTCAGCTCTTCTGAATTTTTCGGTCTCTTGTTTCTCATCTTGCTCCCCAAACCACCACTGACTGTGCAAACTTTACACTGGACCTCAATCAGCTTGGATTCTGTGCTTCTCCTCTCTTCTTCTTCCTCCAGACTCTGGAACCTTGATTTCTAAATGAAATGCAACATTTTCTTTCCTTTCTTCTGAAAAGACGACTTTGTCCCACTGAGCAACAGTCCAGAACTTTTTTCCTTTGTCCAGGAAAGACACCTCTGACGTTGTCTCTGGTTCAGGAGCGACTCGACACGAGGAATGCGTCAGCTGTAGCTCATGGAGACGTCTGTGTGTGGAGACTCTTGAAGCACTGAATCCAGCTGCAGTCCACTCTTTGTAAAACCTCTGCAGGTGTTAGGAGTTAATGAGCTGATTAGAGTGAGACATCACGAGTCTCCAATACTGAACTTTCACAATATTCTCATTTTCTGAGACACTGAATTTTGGGTTTTCATCAGCTGTGAGACAAAATCATCAAAATGAAAAGAAAAACACATGAAATATATCAGTGTGTGTGATGAATCTATATAATATACCAGTCTCACTTTCTGTATTGAATTACTGAAATAAATCCACTTTTTAATGATATTCTAATTTATTAAGATGCAGCTGTGATAGAAAGACAGACAGTAAAAGAGACATAAGTAGACAGACAACAAAATAATAATAATAATTTAAGAAATCAATCAAAAATACCCAAGTAAACAAACCAGGCAAAAGTATTGGGACACCCGACATATGCAACTGTACAATTTTAGAGGCACACAGTTGTATAGTTTGCCTTTTGAAGCATTTAGTAGCATGAAATCTTCCCTTCAGTTGATCCATGAGACCCAAAACCTGTTTGATCTTGACAATGCACCTGTGCACAAAGCTATCTCCATGAGTTGGAATGGAAGCTCTCCTGCTATAGAGCTTTACACCCTATTAAACAATGAATGTGTACACTGACTCCCCCCCCCAGTCCTCCTCACCTTCCCACCTACATCAGTACCTGACTTTACTAACACTCCTGTGGCTGAATGAATCTCCACAAAATATACTGGATTTTCAGAAAGTACATAGAAACCTTATGGTCAGGTGACCACAAACTTTTGTCCATATAGTGTAGCTAAAATCAAGTGATGATCCCCCCCCAACCTTACCACAGAGTCTCTCTGATCACTTGGGTTTCTGTGACGAAAGCCTTCTCCTCGGGTAGATAGAGCGGGTCTGTGTTGTACAGATGCTGATCCCTGCACAGAAACATGACAGAACCTCAGTGCAGAAAGTATCATGCTGTTCAAACCAACTGATTATCACTCAAATATTCTACAGAAATCAGGCCCTTCGTTTAATTACACCATAGTGCAGCTACAGGGTCATATACACGTTTCTATAGCAACAGCACATTCACAGGGACTTTCTAGAAACGCATGTGGATCCAGGAGGGTTTAGACCTCAGAATAATAATAAGAAAAAGTGGACCCGATCAAGCCAAGCTGTGTTTGGTATTCACAAGGACGATCATGTGATTGAGTTTCAGGTTGCTTTATTGAGTTTACAGCTGCTATAGTGTAAGTGAGAACAGAAACATGCTTTGGCAGGATTTCCAAAAATCATAACTTTAAATCAGAGGTCCCCAACCACCGGGCCGGGGTGAAGTTGAGCCTGTTTCGCAAGAACGTTCCGAGGAAAATGTTTACAGCTGTGACAATGTATTATTTACTGTGCTCTTTAAAAGTCACTATCCTAATTAACCGATGGTACGGTCCGAGGTTTCCCTATGGTACGGTCCAAGGTTTGAGATTTCCCTGTGGTACCGTCTGCAATTTCCATAAGATACCGTCTGAGAATCCCTTAAAGTGCCATCTGCGATTTCCCTAAGACACCGTTGGGGAATCCCTAAAGGTTCCGTCTGCGATTTCCCTAAGATACCGTCAGGGAATCCCTTAAGGTACCGTCTGCGATTTCCCTAAGATACCGTCAGGGAATCCCTTAAGGTACCGTCTGCGATTTCCCTAAGATACCGTCAGGGAATCCCTTAAGGTACCGTCTGCGATTTCCCTAAGATACCATCCGAGAACCCCTTAAGGTACCATCTGCGATTTCCCCAAGATACTGTTGGGGAATCCCTAAAGGTTCTGTCTGCGATTTCCCTAAGATACCGTCAGGGAATCCCTTAAGGTACCGTCTGCGATTTCCCTAAGATACCGTCAGGGAATCCCTTAAGGTACCGTCTGCGATTTCTAAGATACCGTCAGGAATCCCTTAAGGTACCGTCTGCGATTTCCCTAAGATACCGTCCGAGAACCCCTTAAGGTACCATCTGCGATTTCCCCAAGATACTGTTGGGGAATCCCTTAAGGTACCGTCTGCGATTTCCCCAAGATACTGTCAGGGAATCCCTTAAGGTACCGTCTGCGATTTCCCCAAGATACTGTCGGGGAATCCCTTAAGGAACGTCTGCGATTTCCCTAAGATACCGTCTGAGAATCCTTTAAGGTACCGTCTGCGATTTCCCTAAGGTACCGTCTGAGATTTCTCCAAGTTACAGTCTGAGTTTCCCCTACGGTACCGTTTGAGATTTCTCTTAGTAACCGTCTGAGATTTCCCTAAGGTTCCGTCTGAGATTTCCCTGAAGAACCGTTTAAGATTTCCCTACGTACTACAATTAATGGTGCTTTAAAAGCATAATTACTATTGTGGTTATTATATTTGTAATGTTAGAAAAACAATCAATTAATTAATCAATTGATTGATTAATTAATTAACTAATCCATATCAAATATAATTAATTAAAAACACTTAATTCTGGACTGCAACACAGATTTACAGGTTAATTAATAGCTGATACTGATGGAAGATCTCAGTACAGGAAGCTTTCTTCTCACCATACATTGAGCAGGTTGGAGTGCAGATGGAGGCTGTGTGGAAAGCGAGACGAATGAGGAACCCAGTACGGTGTCACCACGTGGTGCTCCAGCCAAGCCCGGGCATCCGGTTCCCCCACTGTAACGAACACGTTCAGTGACCTCGATGGCATCTATGGCGGGTTGCTGCTTTATGAGCTGACCATGTTAGTCCTCTTACCTGTCCAGGTGACCTGCACCATTTTATCGTTCTGCTCCTGATCTTCTTGAGGCGTTCGGTCCACCTGTATCCCAGAATCCTCTCGGCTGATGGGCTGCTGACTCTCTTCCTCCTCACTCTCGTCTTCAGACCACTCCTACACACCACACACAGATAACATCATGTGTATAACACGCGGTTCTGAATCTCAGCCTGAAGATTCTCCTGAAGTTACAGCTTCAGCTCCGATGCTGGAGACTGCTTACGTACTTTATTATTAAAATTTACAAAAAAACTGCACACATTCTTCAATCAGTTTAGAAACCATAACCTATTAGAACATTCAGGATCACATGAAGAGTGAAGAGCTTCCTCACCGGAGAGGCTGGAAACGGCCCTGTGTCCATATCTTCTCCTTCCATGAGATACTTGGCCCAGTCGAACTTGTTCTCTTTCTCTGCAGAGACATGAGGTTATTAATGCTCACTGGCACCGAAGAGCCGAGACGAGACGAGACGCTCACCTGCTTCCTTCAGCCTGGGTCGCTCGCTGTAGCTGGTGTTGGACGGAGAATCAGATAAATTGAGCAGCAGGGACAAAATACTGTGATGGACATCAGTCTGAAGGAGATGGAAAAGAAAATGCAAAGTGTTAATATCTCACCATGAAGTTCTATGTGCGGGAAGGAGAAGAAGAGTGAAGGAACTCAGCATGAAGTTCTCAATGTGATGGACAGGAAAGTGAAGGAACTCACCATCACGTTCTCAATGTGGAAGAAGAGTAAAGGAACTCACCATGAAGTTCTTAGTGTGATGGAAACGAGAGTGAAGGAACTCACCATGAAATTCTCAGTGTAGGAAAAGAACAAATTAGGAACTCACCATGAAGTTGTCATATGGAGGGAGAGGAGGCGAAAGAGGAGACTGAAGGAACTCACCATGAACCCCTCGGTGTGAGGGAGAGGAGACTGCAGGAACTCGCTGGTTAATCTCATCCAACTCTCGGCTTTACACACGTCAGAGTGCACCATCAGCTTCTCATAAATCCTGAAATTAACACACACACCATCATCTCTACTCACTCAGCCTGACTACGTTTCATATCTACTGGTCATGTGATGATAAATCCGGATTCTAATTGGTCAGAAGCTGATTAATTCTCTGTGACAGCAGTTATAACAGCAGTGTAGCTCATACTGACTTCTTTTTCCCTCCCTGTGATGTTTTCTCTCATTTTATTACATTTTCCTTCTTTGAGTTGTTCTTTAAAAAGCACCAAAAGTTGGTTAAATGACCATTGGTGTTGGTGTGATTGACTGGAGCAAACTCTCCAGACCTGAACTCCATAGAGAATCAATAGAGAAATGTGAAGAGGAAGATGCGAGATACCAGAACCAACAACGCAGAAGTGCTGAAGCTTCCAGATCACATCAGCAGTGCTACAGACTGATCACCTTCATGCCACGCTGTATTGAGTTCTGTACATCTTCATACTATTCAGTAGTCCAACATGTCGGTGTTAAATATCTTTATTGATCTAAAGTAGTTTTCTGAGATACTGGATTTTGGGTTTTTATCAGCTGTGAGCCAAAATCATCAAAATTAAAAGAAATAAACACTCAGTCTGTAATTCATCTATATAGAGTTTAACTTTTTTACATTTAATTACTGAAATTAATGAACTTTTCGATGATGTTCTAATTTGAGATGCACCTGTACATGTGTCTAAAAATCATAAAAGGTGAAGGAACGTTGCTTAATTTCACGGTGTGTTTTACTGCATCCCAAAACAAGTGTGTGCCTCCAACTTCCCAATCATTTTCTTCATGTTGTGTATTCAGTCCATAATCTCTCAATTCTCACCCTTTAATCGAGCGCTGAACTTTGTGACTGCTAACATCCAGGAACTGGTGGAACCTGAAACATATGAGGAGGAGAACATCCGAAATAGAGAAGATGTACAAACATTTACACTCAAATCTTACAGACATTCAGAGAGAATTCATTGTCTCCTCACTTGAAATTGGACCAGGCGAACTTGAGGGCCATCTGGAAGTTCTGATCTTCTTCATCCTCGAGTCCGCTCAGGTGCATGACGAGGTTTTTCACCTCCTGCTCCAGATTCTTCTCAAATTTGGGCCAGTGTGCCATCCTGAGGTTTCTCACCGTGTGCGTGTGTGAGGTAAACAAAAATAAACAATCACGCTTAACCTGTCACGTGGATTTCATTTAAACCCGCACACCTGCTAGCATACAGAATATTTCCTGCTAGTCAGGGCGAATGTTCATTTAAATAAATGTATAAAAATGAGCACGTCCTATATTCATCACGGCGCCATGTTTAAGGAGTCTGAAATTTCTATTAATGTATTTCTATGTTCGTTTTCTATCATTATTAATAAAAACTCCTTCACATTGTTTTCTAAACGGTCTCCTAATTCCCGTCTTGGCGCTTCAGTTGTTATGATGCTTCTTCTTTGGCTCATTGTCGCACCCTGGTGGACTGGAAATAGCTCATTATCGCCCCCTTGAGGAATGGAAGGTTTGAAGAAAAAACATTATTCTATTTGTGGTGGGAAATTGATCATACAAACAGCTCATGATCGCCCCCTGTAGTTTGGGAAGGTTTAGTTTTTTGTAACATTGTTTAGCTTTTCTCAGCCTTGTTCTTACCTGCCAGGTGTGGAGGTGGAGGAGAAGGTGTTACTGTTTCCTCCAGAGAAAGGCTTTGCCATGAGTTCAAGACCATAATATCATGAGCATAAACCATCAAATCCTTTTCAAACCCAAGTCTTAACTTCAACTAATCTAATTCATTTGTGCATTACATCAACAATCAGACCATTTCCCAGAGCAGGAAAGACTTCTTCTCAAAAGTTGGTTATTGAAAAAGAAAATATGACAAACATGATCTAATCAAGCTCGTCTCAGCCAAGACCAATGCTCAAGACCAACACAGGTCCAAATAATGACACACATATACGTCAGCTTGGAAAACCTTTTGAGTTTTTCCATTTTTACACACAGGTTACAATTATATTAACTTTTATCTACATGAAATATCAAATACACTAATAGCAATCTCTGGGCATAAATGATATCACGTGAATCATATATTGTATTTAATTATATTTCTGTGTGCAAGACTGTTGTAATAAATAGAGCACATTTAGATAGATTGGGACTTTTTTTAATTTAAATATTGTTGTTAATAAAAAATGCTTTGACTTGTATGCATCCCATAATTACACTTTATTGGAAATCAATATTAAAATGAATAATTATTAATTACATTATTATTATAATAGATACATTTAATTTATGAATGATAAATTATTAATACTAATTTCGCATGTAAATATATATCACAAATATTCACAAAAATGAGGTCAAATCATGTCAATTTATTTCCTCGAATATTTTGGGATGATGATGATGATGATGACCTACTTCTATATCACGTCACATGATTTAGGTCACGTTATTTCTATCATGCTGTCAGGTATTGACTTTTTTCTCAGTCAATTTATCAAATAAATAATGGAAAATGTATAAGAACATTTCTACCGCATTTTTTAAGTAACAGTAGTTGTTGTTAGTGTAATACACTACTAAAGGTCACACCTGTTCCACACACACACACACACGGGGAAATACCAATACACATTACATACAAAATAATAATAATAATAATAATAATAATAATAATAATAAATGAAACAGATGTTTCCAGCTTCTCAGCAGCACTTTAGTGAAAAAATAGAAAGATTTATTTAAAATAAATTTTTATTTAAATTTTTTTAAACGGGTTTATGTACATATATTATTATTATTAATAAATATTATTATTATTATTATTATTATTATTATTATATTCACATACTAAATATTAAATTATACTTAATAAATTAATATATTAAATATATTTTAAATGAATATAGAATCAGTTATATAATAATTCAAGAACAATTATATAATTATGATATATTTTTCCGACAAAAGGGGCGTGGTTTATCGTGAAGCGGAGTTTACCATGGTGACGTCATTATTTGTGGGCGTGGTTTGTAGACATTTCCACGCCTTGAGTCGCTCCTGCTGGGGCAGAGAAGGTTCGTGGAGACTTGCTGAAGCCAAAGAAGAGAAGAGAAGAGAAGAGGAGAGGAAAGGAGAGGAAAGGAGAAAGAGGGAGAGGAGGAGAGAGAGGACATACAGATCTGTGGTTCGCAGAGGAAATGAAGCGGCGGCTGCAGAAGAAGTATATCCTCTTAATCCTCGGCTATTCCGTGATCTTGCTCCTCATCCCCTACGTGTTGGACCACAGCAGTAGGTCCGCTCAGGTGCGCCATGGAGCCCAGGAGCAGCGGCAGCGGCAGCAGCGGTGTCCGGACCTGGAGAGCAGCATGGCGCTGTGGAACTCCAGCGACCCAGCGGAGGAGAGCGAAGGAACCCGGAACCGCACCAAGACGCACATCTATCTCCACGCGACCTGGAGGACGGGCTCGTCGTTCCTCGGAGAGCTTTTCAACCAGCACCCGGATGTGTTCTACCTGTACGAGCCGATGTGGAACATGTGGCAGGCGCTGTACCCGGGGGACGCGGGGAGTCTCCAGGGCGCAGTGCGTGACATGATGAACTCCCTGTTCCGCTGCGACTTCTCCGTGCTCAGGCTGTACGCCGGGACCACCAACATCAGTACTTCGTTCATCTTCGGCTGGAAGACGAACAAGGTGATCTGCTCGCAGCCTCTGTGCGCGGCGTACAAGAAGCACCAGGTGGGACTCGTCCAAGGAGACGTGTGCGCCAAGTGCGCGCCCAGAGACATCCGAGAGCTGGAGAAGGAGTGCAAGAAGTATCCTGTGGTGGTCATCAAAGACGTCAGAGTGCTAGACCTGGGCGTGCTGGTGCCCCTGGTGCGAGATCCTACGATCAATTTGCAGATCGTCCAGCTCTTCAGGGATCCCCGGGCCGTCCATAACTCCAGGCTGAAGTCCAAGCTGGCTCTAGTGCGCGAGAGCATCCAGGTTCTCCGGAGCAAGAAGCAGAGCGACAAGTACAAGCGGCTGCTGTCGCCGGGGAACAGGGTAAACCGTGCCGAGAGCTACGTCTCGGGGGCCTTGGAGCTCATCTGCGACAACTGGCTCAGCGACATGCTCCTGGTGAACGCAGCACCTCCGTGGCTCAAGCGCAACTACCTGCAGATCAGGTACGAGGACCTGGTGCTTCATCCCATCAGCGAACTGCACAGACTGTACCGCTTCTCCAACCTGAGCTTGTCTCCTGAGCTGGAGAAGTTCGTTTTGAACATGACCCGAGGACAGGGATACTCCTCCGACCGGCCCTTTCTGATCTCAGCCAGGGACGCCAAGGAAGCCATCTTCGCCTGGAGAGAGAGGCTGAGCGTAGAGCAGGTGGGCCAGGTGGAGGCTTACTGCAGCCAGGTGATGCGACACCTGGGGTACGAGAAGAGGAACCTGGAGCAGAACTACAGTAGGAGAGCTTCATTATAATCCTAATAATGTTCTCAATGATTCAGTGGTGTGATGATCTGAAGGTGTCCTGTACACGCATGTAGACTTTTTACCCCTTTATACGTTCTTCTTATTCATTTATAGCTACCTGGGAGAGAGAGAGAGAGAGAGAGAGAGAGAGAGAGAGAGAGAGAGAGATTCACACAGTCAAAGAAAGAGACGAAGAGAGTGAGAGAGCATGAAAACTAGACACACAAAAAGAAAGAGAGAGAGAGAGAGAGAGAGAGTGAGTGAGTGAGAGAGAAAGAGAGAGAGCAAAAAGAGTGAGTGAGAGAGAGAGAAAGAGAGAGAGCAAGTGAGAGAGAGAGAGAGAGAGAGAGAGAGAAAGAGAGAGAGAGAGAGAGAGAGAGAGAGAGAGAGAGAGAGAGAGAGAGAGAGAGAAAGAGAGAGAAAGAGAGAGAGAGAGAGAGAGAGAGAAGTCCCCGGGGTGACAGCGAGAGGCAAACCCATCTCAAGGTGTGGGAAAAAAGTAAGAGGAACTGAGGCATGTAATAAATGAGCACATATCCTGTGTCTGTAAGACGTTTAAAGACATCGGCGTCACAAAGCACCATTGTATTTTATAATGTCAGAAAGTTTCTGGAGACTGGTGGAAAAAAAACTTTGGGGGGGTATTTTAACGTCGACGTGCGAAAGCAGCAGTCAGGTTTCTTTCCACTTGTGGCTGCGCTTATCACCATAATCACATGCGATCAGAACATAATGCAACTTTTTTCCTACACAACACACACTTATATATAACTGGATCCTTTTGTTTTTCCACTTCGTTTCATGCAGTTTTATCCAAAAACTGTATCTAGAAAGAACTCACACCACAGTTCTATAGACAAACGAATAACTAAAATAATCTAAACAAAGCACCGAAGTCATGTTTATATCGACGTAATCCAGCAAGTATGTAATAAGGGTGAGGAAATGGGCCCAGCTGTGTCGTTAACATCTGCACGTAGTTGCATTGAGAAAGTGTTGAGCCATTACCCCAGCTGTGAAAAGTGACACATACGTGAGACGCCTTTCGCTGCTCGAGAAGCGACCAAAAAAAAAAAAAAAACAACAGTTTCCCAGGTGGGAACAGGTGAGAGTCAGTGGTAAAGCTAAAGCGCTTTCATTACCGCTGTCACTATGGTAACAGGATGTTCACAGGCTAAGTGTATTGAAAATGCATTTATATTGTGATAATTATTACGTATAATTACTGAACTATTTAACAAATCACTGAAGAAGGTTCCTTCAAAATTCTGAACTTAGACACAAAAAAAGGAAAAAAGAAAGTGTAATGAAACAGTTTCTCAAACATAAAACAAACCTGAAACCACAATAATAACAGTGAGAGACAGTTAAAGTGTGAGACAGTAACAGTGTGAGACAGTAATATTGAGGGACAGTAACAGTGTGAGACAGTAACAGAGAGGGACAGTAACAGAGAGGGACAGTAACAGTGTGGGACAGTAACAGTGAGGGACAGTAACAGTGTGGGACAGTTACAGTGTGGGACAGTAACAGTGTAAGACAGTGACAGTGTGGAACATTAACAGTGTGAGGCAGTAACAGTGTGAGGCAGTAACAGTGAGGGACAGTGACAGAGTGGGACAGTAACAGTGTAATACAGTGACAGTGTGGGACAGTAAAAGTGTGGGACAGTAACAGTGTAAGACAGTGAGGGACACTAAAAGTGTGGGACAGTAACAGTGTGAGACAGTAAAAGAGTGGGACAGTAACAGTGTAAGACAGTGACAGTGTGAGACAGTAACAGTGTGAGACAGTAACAGAGTGGGACAGTAACAGTGTAAGACTGTGACCGTGTGGGACAGTAACAGAGTGGGACAGTAACAGTGTGAGACAGTAACAGTGAGGGACAGTAACAGTGTGAGACAGTGACAGTGTGGGACAGTAACAGTGTGGGACAGTAACAGTGTGGGACAGTAACAGTGTGAGGCAGTAACAGAGTGGGACAGTAACAGAGTGGAGCAGTAACAGTGAGGGACAGTAACAGTGTAAGGCAGTAACAGTGTGAGGCAGTAACAGTGTGGGACAGTAACAGAGTGGGACAGTAACAGTGTAAGACAGTGACAGTGAGGGACAGTAAAAGTGTAGGACAGTAACAGTGTGAGACAGTAAAAGAGTGGGACAGTAACAGTGTAAGACAGTGACAGTGTGAGACAGTAACAGTGTGGGACAGTAACAGTGTGAGACAGTAACAGAGTGGGACAGTAACAGTGTAAGACTGTGACCGTGTGGGACAGTAACAGAGTGGGACAGTAACAGTGTGAGACAGTAACAGAGTGGGACAGTAACAGTGAGGGACAGTAACAGTGTGAGACAGTGACAGTGTGGGACAGTAACAGTGTGGGACAGTAACAGTGTGAGGCAGTAACAGAGTGGGACAGTAACAGAGTGGGACAGTAACAGAGTGGGACAGTAACAGTGAGGGACAGTAACAGTGTAAGGCAGTAACAGTGTGAGGCAGTAACAGTGTGGGACAGTAACAGAGTGGGACAGTAACAGTGTAAGACAGTGACAGTGAGGGACAGTAAAAGTGTAGGACAGTAACAGTGTGAGACAGTAACAGTGTAAGACAATGACAGTGAGGGACCGTAACAGTGTGGGACAGTAACAGTGAAACCTCTGTCCAAACAGTGTAGGTTCAACAATTATAAAGTTCTTATTAGTGATGAGTCGTTCATTTTAAATGAGTCTTGAATGTGACTCAGAAGAACGAGTCGTCTCAACGAGTGAGCAGAGCATGAGCAAAATCTCTGTAGGTTATGTACAGGAAACAGAATTGAGAAGTTTTACCTCTCGACATTTCTAGTCATGTGACTCCCATAAACGCTTCCCAATGCAATAGAGCAGGTTTTTTAGTCCGAATCCTGATTCTTTATGGGAGTCACATGACAAAAGAACTCATGACACGGGCGAGAAGATACGAGAAGTGAAGCTACACATTCTGTTTATCATCATTTGGTCATATTATGATTACTGGAAGTAAAGTCAGAGTTGGTGTATGTAGACATGTTGAGGACCTGCTTATTGAAAATATAACCTTTTGTTTTATTTTCTGATCAAAGGAATGAAATGTCTCCAAAAACGTGTATTTTAATAAAAGAGATTCAAAGAACCGAGTCACTAAAACGATCCGATCTTCCCATCACTAGTTCTTATGTAGGTGTCGTAAACTGTATCGATTCTGTATAAAACTGGACACCTGTCCTTTATCACCATGACCTGAGCTCCACTGAGACGTTCCTGAAGTTTCTCACCACTGGGACACAAACCAGACGTTTCTTGTCTGATTACACGCAAACTGCCCACCCCCGAGTGTGGGAAGGCTCCTGGCCTCGGTGTGCTCTGTATTTATAGAAGAAACTGAACAAAAGTTTTCGCTCGAACGTAAGCGCACGCAAACGTAATCCGATACAATCTATTTTTCCTCAACCACATAAAAGGCACCGTGTTGTGTGACGTTGCTTTATTAGTGAATGATGTTTCTCCTGCGGTCGGTTTGAAAGCAGCCTGACAGGATTTCGCTCTGGGATACAGAATTTATTCTCGTGGAAACAATACAGGAGCAATTTGACGCTTTTTTTTTAAAGAAAGAAAGAATGAAATGCGACCTTTCACGTTTCTGCAAAAATAAAAGAAGCTTCAAACATTCAAATGAGATGTTCTTTGAGGTTCGGAATAGTGGACTGTGATTGGCTGGAAGTTCTGGTGTGAATTGAGAGCGTTGGAACGCTCAGTTTCTCATGAGGTTGTGCATGTGGTTTAACCTACATAACCCTCACGTTTCTACTTCACAAATGTTTCAACCCAAACCCGGATTAACAATGCACATTGTCTCATAGCAGCTTCAGAGAGTTTAAGAGGTTATAAAGTTGTATTCAACAAGGTATAAGTGCATATAAGTTTGTTCCTTATAAATAAATGTAAGTTTATCTCTAATGAGTGACTCAGTGGCGACTGTGGCAAGAAAAAACTCCCTGAGATGTCATGAAGAAGGAACCTTGAGAGGAACCCATCCTCATCACAGAATGTCCATTCATTACAGTTCCTTCATTGTTGTAGAGATCAATGCAACCTGCGGTATTGTAGCTGTTGATATAAATTCCAGTAAATCCGTCCTCAAAGTTCTTGACTTGCTCAGTAACGTCCTGAATCTGAACAGAGAAAAGCTCTGGTTTACAGGAGTTGTAGTAGATCTCCTGCTATAAAGCTCCAGCCCTACTGAAGACCTTTGGGATGAATATGAACGCTGACTCAGCGAGGCCTCCTCAGCTTCTCACCTACATCCGTACCTGACTTTAATAACACCATTGTAGCTTAATGAATCTCCACAAAATCAAGTGGAACATCTTCCTAGAAGAATGGAGTTTTATTATAATAGTGAATGGGGATTGAATGTGATCTGGCACTACTTTTTCTGTGTGAGATCTGGAGCAGCTGGATCTACATTTAAAGAGTCGTATATAAAATGTCATAAAATCGATATAGAAATTGATCCATTCAGTGAGTTTTGTTTTGCAAACGCCAACAACGTGTTCTAATAATAATAAATGACTGAACCGTGACTAATAAGTGACCCAGTAACCTTCAAGATATCTGGCACAGCGTGTCAGAGAGACACCAAAAACACAGTGGAGTCTAAAACATCAGACAGCACCAGCTTCTATTTTACAAACTTATTGCTGTACGTTTGTTTTTATCAGTGAACATTATTCCTTTTTGTTCTATCGTTGGTGAGAAGGTGAGGAGGCATTCAATAGGGTTGTGATCTTCCACTCCAACCCATGGAAAGCAGATATTCATGGAGCCAGATTCTTGTTGTTATTGGAAAATGTAATGCTACCAAATGTATCCAAGGACATCCGGTTCGACTGTGTGCCTCCAAAGTTTGAGAAAGAACCACATACGGCTGGAAAAGTCTGGTGTCCAAATACTTTTAGGCCATATGGTGTGTCACAACAATAAGTTACACTTTACAAGGCGGTATCAAAAAGTTTAAGACTTGTAACACGCCAGCAGATGGCAGCACAAGCTGCACGCACAGTCACAGGGAGCACAGACCTTCATAAATCAGTGTTCTACTGTTCAAACTGGTTGTATTCTGACCACGTGCGCACCACGTCACTGAGCTCGTCCTCACACGTGAGAAGAGTGGAGTCTGTATATTTACATGTCATTATACTGGCATTGTGTCTCGGTTCGGATTGTACATGGCGGCGAAGCAGGATTGTCTCAAGGAGTCATTATATGAGCTAATAGGCAATAAATAAATGTGTGTGTGTGTGTGTGTGTGTGTGTGTGTTGCAGGAGCCTAAAATGAGGAATGGGATCTGTTACAGAGGACAACAGGGTGAAGTGAAGCTTCAGTGTGAGGACAGAAGAATCCAGAAAAGACGTCCGTCACTGATCCGAGCAGGATTAATACAAGGACCAGTCTGAGTCTGAGATCAGACGCAGAGTCCGAGTCGGACCCCGAGGCTTCACGGGACACTGATTATAACCTGGAGGAGATTAAACACTAACTCTGACAGAGAGGCCGAGACGCCTGGAAGAGACGAGCGAGCTGGCCGTGTGTGTGCGTATGGAACGTTGCCTATTTTGGATATCAGATACAGGACATTGTTTGTGTGTGTGTGTGTGTGTGTGTTTCCCATCCGATTTGAAAACTGAAATGTTGTTTCACTGTCACACTTTATCTTTTACATACACAAGGAACCAAAAGTTTGCCGAACACCATTTTTTTTTCCTGAAACTTCCTGATCAGAGGTGATTATAAACACTTAATAACGCACCACAGTGGGGTCTAATCGGGTGCACCGCGGCGCATTGTGATCAGGACCAGTAGAGTCTCTGAGCAGAAGTTATATTCATTAAGTTGGTCAAATGTTCAAAAATTGTAGTTAACACTATAGAAGCTGTGTTCATAAGGCTACATAAGGTTTCTTATGTCAAGTGAAACCTCCTGGTCTTACTGTGACACACACTTACATAGACCTTTATGTGGCTTATTAGCATGTCATGACGAGTCTGCTGGTCCATATTTTATATATATATATATATATATATATATATATATATATATATATATATATATATATAAATAAATAAATGTAGCATATAATATACTACATAGATAACTCTGTCATAACAGTGTTATAGGCATCCATAAAAACATGAAATGACAAGTATGACAGAAGAATGCATGTAGTAGCTCGGTCTTAACCTGGGGGCAAGAAATCTTGCTTAAGAAAATATCAAATTCATCACAGAGGAATTATGTCATGGACATAGTGCAGGTGTTCATAAAGAGGGTTATAAGCAGACATATGAAACTTGCATATAAAACGTATCTAAGGGTTAAAGAAAATAAGCATCGTGCCGTCATGACCTGGACATAGGAGTCCGTAAAAATGGTATAAGCAAAAATATATGATTCAGAGCGACCGAGCGCTGGAGAGAACATCCGTAGCTCCGTCATAACGTTCATGTGTGTTTATAAACTCTAAAAGAATAGAATTACGAAAACATTTCATTCAGAAGGTTTTTATAAACTATTCATAAACAATAAAAATATAAATGAGCCCTGTCATGTTATGGCAGCATCGTAAACTGGTCAATAGGTGCTCATAAAGCTGTTATAAGAAGACATGTAACATATGTACGGCTCTGTCACGAGCCAATCTAAGATATTTATAAAAAAAGTTACGACAAATTATAAAATAAAATACTCAAGAAAAGATTCATAACTGTGTTATGACAGTGTAATGACTACATGGGTTATAGATGTTCATATGCTGTACAGGCACGTTTGTAGACTCCTTACCGTAAAATAGTCTCCATTTGTTGTATAATAATCTCCATTCTTCTGGGAAGATGTTCTGGAGATTCGCATCTCAATGCTACTCTTCATTTTCCCACATCGTGTGTGATGAACCTTGCATTATGGAGGAGTTGTGAGTTGTTATAAAGCCTTATGAATGCTGCTCTGCAGATAAATGTTATCGGGTGGTTATTAAATCGACAGTATTATACCATAAAAATAATAATAATAACAAGAACTGTCTCTGTGAATGAAGAACAAATGCATATTTATGATTTCTTTTGTAAATAAAGAGTTTTTTTTGTAGTAAACGTCGTCTCTGTCTTTATTCGGTAAACGAAGCGAATCCCTCGTATTTTTAATATTTTTTATATTTATCTACTGTAAACCATCTGCGTCCAATACATTGATATACATGATTTGAAATGTTGTACAGTTGTATTTAATGCATACACGTTTTTTTCTTGTAGTCAGACAGGCTCGAGTGCATTCTTACACGTTATAAGGGGTTATAAGCGCAGATGCGGTGTATATAAGATACGTCAAACACATTCGACATGGTGTCCCTCGTTACGGAGTATATCTGGAGGGAGGGACGGACACATGCAGGAGAGAGCGAGGGAGCGAAAGGACAAATCTAGACGTATGTACAAAAAAACAAAAAAAACAACACAAAACAGGAAGTCGTTCTGAGTCTCTAAGTCACATCTGGATCCACGTCCATCGCCCAGAGGTCAAACGAGACGTGTTTCACGTGATGAGGACGTTATCACAGTTTCCTCTCAGCTCTGAGATTGTCCAAGATAATATAAGAAGGTCATGAGGTCACGACTCAGGAGGCTCATTTATTATTATTATTAATTTTTTTTTAAAGAAAACATGGGAAAAAAACCCAAAGCTCGCTCTGAACTGGGTTAAAATCCTTGCGATGACATGAGATGATGAGATCTTTGCTCAAAACAGTGGTCGGTTTATGGAACCCAGTCTATAAACCTCCATTTTCTCTACAATTTCATCACCACCTTGCAGATCTCCTCCATCCTTTCCAGAAGGTGATGAGGAGCATGAAGCAGGAGCCAGGTTGGGGAACGCACTCTGAGGAACGCACGTGATTGGCTAACGGCGCTCTGAGTGATTCTCAGAGGTAACTAACTCTTAGAGGGGGAATTCTTTAGGGGTAGATCCCTAGTTTACTGGGGGTGAGGTGGAAATGAGACCATGGATGAGACGCTGGTCCACCACAAACATGTGTACACACACACACACACACACACACACACACACACACACACACACACACACACACACACACACACACACACACACACACACACACACACTGTAAACCTAATGGAAAATCTGGAATGATGGAAGGAAACCAGAGGATGTGGATGAAACACATTTTTGATAAATGTACAATGACAATGAAAAAAACAAACAAAAAAACAACACAATGTGTGTGATAATTCAATATTGAGTTTTAGTGTAAAAAAGGTTTTAAACATTTGCACAATTGTGGAGTAATAAATATATATTTATTAAAATCGAAACTATTTTTTAGTTTTCTGTCATTTTTGTATTTTGCACTCGATCTCGTCATTTCGTTTGATACATTTTTTTTTTTGCTGAATTACAATGCTAACAAGAATTAGCGCTCAAAATTATTCGGACACCAACTGATTCACTTCGACTCGGAAACCGAAACCTGTTCCCTCATGACAAAAATCCAGCTCCGTGAAGATCTACTTTACACGAGTTGGAGTGGAAGATCTCCTGCTATAAAGCTCCAACCCAATTGAACACATTCTGAATGAATGTTTCACACTGACTGCACCCCAGTAACCTTCTCACCTCACCTACATCATGACCCGACTTTAACACCCTTGTGTCTGAATAAATCTTTACAAATCTTCCACAAAAATCTGGTGGAACATCTTCTAAGATGGGAACTAAATGTGGAATGGGAAGCGAAAAAAAAAAGCACAAGAACTTTTTTGTTTTATAGTTTAATATGTAGAAGTAATAAATTAACTGAAGATTTTTTATTTATTTTTTTAATTAGCTCGCTGGTTGTTTTTCTTATCTTATTATAATTAGCTAGCTATAGTTTTATAGCGTAGTTTGTTCATTTGGCTCATCAAATTCTCTCTCAGGGTGAGGTTTCTTTGTACATTTGCTCCATTTTTTAGTTGCGATCCCTAATTATAATATCTTTAAATTTAACAGCTACCCTCAGGGGTGGTGGGGGTGGTGGGAGCGGGGTAACTGTTAGGACGCAGATGAAGTGGAATGATTGTGACACCAGTAGCAAACAAACATCTTTGTGAATTTATGTCGAGGATTGAGCACACAGTGGGCTCTTGTTTTACGAGCCCCGTGGACAATATGGATATAAACGACCGCAGTATTCAGAGACTCGGGTATTCCGATACGGATTGGAATTCTGACGCAGATGTTAACCGATATGCAGCTGTGCAGATCTCTTGCGGCTAAGCCTTCTCGAGTCACATGTTTAAAAAAATACATAAATAAATAAAAAAAAAAAAACGCTCAGGAGACACCAACTTAGATGAGACCGTGAAAGGGGGTGGAGTCACAGCTGTGTACGCATTTCACGTTCGCATCTGGGTGAAATCGGATCGCGTGTAAACGTGACGTGGGGTTGACGCAGGAGTGACACGTAAACACTGAAGAGCGAAAGTGGAGAGAATGAGAAAAACGAATACTGCAGCAGATGTGCTGGATGGATTGAAGGATGGATTGATAGATAGATGGATGGATGGATGGATGGATGGATGGATGGATTCGCCCATACAGGAATAGAACATACTGACTCACTGTACTCTTTACTAAAGTACATAATGTAATAAAACACTTTCGGCTTCTTATGTCGTCATTTTCACCCAGAACTCAACGTATAGGGCCAAAAGTATTGGGACACCTGACCTTTCGCTACCACAGACTTGGAGGCACAAACCAGTTTCAGCGTGACACAAAGGTACTGAAGTTATACGAACAGTAAATGGGGAGTAAATGTGGGATGGAAAAAAAAATAAAATAAAATAAAGCCCATACAAATCTTACAGTCAGGTGTCCACATACTTTTGGCCATATAGCGTATTTTACTGGACTTTCCATTGACGCTAAAGAAGTCCATTAAATCCGCTAGCTATCATTAAAATCGGGGTTTACTAACACACTCTTTGCTAATTTTTTTATTTATTTATTTAAGTTTTTTTTCACAGTTCACCATCAGGGCTAGAAAAAGTATGTCAACTGTACGTTTGATAGATTAGCGAGTGACATTTGCAGCTAGATATTCTTTGTAAATTAGCATGTTAACCTGAACAGCTTTTAGTTTTTATAGCTAGCAGGTTGTGCGTTATAAATTAGTTTATTAATATAGCCAAATATTGAGCTATTGCTAGTTTTTTAATGTTAAAAGTTTAGCAAATCCGCTAGCCCTAAATTTTTTTTTCTGAAATATTGACCTAAAGCTGACACTTTTAGAGTTGACCTTCAATTTTAAAATAAATATGAACACATCTTTAAATTGTAATCATCTGTAGATCAGCTAGCTGATTTCTGTAATCAAGCTTGTTATATTAACAATTCTTATAATAACTAGTTTCATTTTCCGTTATGAATTTTCCTTTAGCTAGCTGGGGGAGTTTTGTAAATTAGCTAAAAAAGGTTTGTTAAACAAATCAGCTCACTAAATTAACTAGGTAGTTAAATGTGTTTTCATGTCAATAATGTCATTAAGTGTAAATGAAGTTTCTAAAATGTATAATTTTGCTCCAAACTAAAGGAGTTAACTTTAAGTTTGGTAAATAAGCTAGTTATGTTTTGCAATTTAGCTGTTTAGTTCACTAGCTAGCTTAAATTTGAACGAGCATTTAAAGTTTTGTAAATTAGATGTTAAATTTACTTGAATATTCATAACTTCTCAAGTTATCAAATTGTCCGATTTTGTAAATTAGTTTATAGAAATTAACTATCAAGTTACCATCTGTAATGAAATCCACACATTAGCCAGCATGACTTAGCTATTAAGTTCAAATCTGTACTGATTTTTTGTAAAAGCTAGCAGGTTATGATTTGTCCTGAATTTCCATACATCAGCTAGCAGGTTATGATCTGTAATGATTTTTCATTCATTAGTTAGCAGGTTACGATTTGTAATCGATTTCCATAAATTAACTAGCAAGTTTTGATTAGTAATAATTTCATATATTTGCTAGTAAGTCACGATTTCTACACTAGTTTGTGAATTGAAGGATATTTAATGTGAATCATTTGAAATCATTTTTCGAAAACGTTTTTATTTCGCATGATTTATTGCAACTCGTCACAGAGGTGTATCTAACCCGAGTTAGCGGTAGTTAGCGGTAGTTAGCGGGAGCAGTGGTTAGTGGTAGAGGAGACCATGATGGTGAACTAAATATTCAGTTTCATTCGCTAGATGGTTTAGTTGTTAACGCTGTTGCGAATGTCAGCATTCACTCCATTCATGCCATGATGGACCTCGCGACGCTCTTACCAAAATACTATTTTCTCAAAACTTTTGGCACCCCTGATCTTCACCATGAGATCAGAGGGTGGAGGAACATCAGGGTGTGGAGCTGCAAAATAGATGATATAGAACATCTTAAAGGGCAGTGAGGTGTGAAATGAAAGCAGAAAGACTTTTAATTATTCTAAAGATATTTGTGTGTGTGTGTGTGTGTGTGTGTGTGTGGGTGGGGGGGTGGGGGAGATCTAAAGAGCTACACTTGGCTTGTGAGGCAGAAGGACATCATGTCTATACTTAGGTTTCCTAATTCAGAGCTGCTCGTGTGGGCGATGGCTGACAAAAAAAATTCCCCCTACAGCCAATCAAAAGCAATGAATCCTCCAGCGTTCCTGAAGTTCCTCAAAGTTACTTGCATCGTTCCGTAAAAAAACCAAAGAAAAAACATGTCGGATCACAGTATCGCCAAAGTTCTGTGTCTTCTGCAGTTCGGTAAACACACGAGATCTTCTCCCTCTTACTCTCTCTCTTTCTCCTGAGCCTGAGGACTCTAAAGCAGCGCAGGAGGACAGGATGGAATGATGTGTCCCCAGGCATGGAGATAGAGCGAGTAAGAGACTCGGGGGAAGCGTCTCAGGCATGATCCTCCATGGGGAAGACCAGCCTCGTTCCCCGGCTCAGGAGCTCCTGCTCACGCGAGTCCAGCTCTCTCTCCAGCGCCTCCTCGGACGTGCTGCCGTTGCGCTTGCCGCTCTTCGTTCCCGACGTTGAGGACGTGGACGAGGCGCCGTTAACCGTGATCGCCGTGTCTCCGTACGTCAGCGACAGGTCTCCGTCCGTCAGGATGAGGTCTGAGTCGGTCTCCCGGAGCTGCTCATGGTTCTGTAGAGCACAGAGACAAGAGGGAGATGATACGGCGGAAGGGAGGGATGAAGCGCTCAGGTGTTTCTCAAACACACACACATTATCCAGAAAAACACACACATCTCACATTATTTTCCATTTCTATAAAACAGTTGAACGCCTGTGGAAGGACATGTGGAGGGACGCTTGCAAAAAGGCCGCAGGTTCGGAGCGCTTGTGGAGGAACTGTTACTTTCTACTTTCTGAACGGAGTAACAAAGAGAAGCAGTGATTCTGTCGAATTTCATCCACATCACAGAAAACATCTCTAACCAGAAAACACCTCTAACCAGAAAATGTCTCTAACCAGAAAACACCTCTAACCAGAAAATGTCTCTAACCAGAAAACACCTCTAACCAGAAAACGTCTCTAACCAGAAAACGTCTCTAATCAGAAAACGTCTCTAACCAGGATCACTACAGCCACAATTCACTGTTCTGTTCAATACAGAAACAAATGATTCAAAGAAACAAAGAAAACAAAAGAACAGAAAGGAACAATAGGATGATGAATGAATGGACCACACACACACCAACCTCAGGGAAAATCAATGGGGCAGATTGATGAGGTGTTGACTGCTGGTTCGCTTTCTCTCTCACACACACACACACACACACACACACACACACACACACACACACACAAACAACCAACCAACCAACTAACCAACCAACCACCAACACAGGACCTAGTGATGATTTATTTATTCTCAAGCTGTTAAGGAGATACAGAGATGGATGGATGGATGGAGAGAGAGAGAGCGAGAGAGAGAGAGAGAGAGAGAGAGAGAGAGAGAGAGAGACAGACACACATGCAGTCTTTGTACAGGATGTGATTCAGTCCATAAGGACAAACGCTTTAGGGTGCTTTCACAACTATTAGTCTCATGGCCGGGTCCGAATCAATACCACAGTCTGAATTATTTGGTTCTGTTTCATTCACAGTTTCAGTTTGGTTTAATTTTTAAACAACAGCCAAAGCAAATAAATAAATAAAGAGCTGAAAAAAATTATTGTAAAACTGTTTAATAAAATACAGTAATGATCAGACGGCTGAAGGAATCTGTCTGTAATCGCACTAACGAGGTTCGTTGGTTTGACACGTTTCTGCAGAGCTTCAGATCTGTGCTTTGGCTCAGTTTAGCTACTGAAGAAACAGAAAGGTTTAGAGGTAATAAAATATTGTGCATCTACTGTATAATTATACAGAAATAAATACATTTTCCTGATGCAAATATTTTAAAAACGATGCATCAAATTCCAACTTGTATCCGAAGCACACTTTTTTAAATCGATGCGTCACATCGTTGACTTTTATGTCGATGCACCGCTGCGTATAAACATAAACTTGCATACTTTAAACGTGTGGCTGATGGAGCACAAATCTTCTCAGAAGAATGGAGGTTGTTATTACAGTAAATGGGGACTTGATGTGGGATGGGATCTCCGAATAGAAGGACATCACAATATTATGCTCAGGTGTCCACAAACGTCAGATGTTCTGCAGGTGATTTAAGTTCTACAGACATTTGGTAAAGGTTTATTTAGCATCCAGCAAAGATCTACACCCAAAATGACCTCGGGCTTGAGGAGCACAATTTTGCATACAGTGAGAAATGAAACCAAACCGAACAGCCGTTATGTAATTATAGGAAGTGGAAGATCTGTGGTTAAGAATTTGGACTTCTGACTGTAAGATCAGAGTTCAATACCTACACTTCCCGCTCCCGCACCACACACTCCTGCACCACCAACTCCACGACCATTTACTCCTGCACCACCCACTCCTGTACCACCCACTCCTGTACCACCCACTCCTGCACCACCCACTCCACGACCACTCACTCCTGCACCACCCACTCCACGACCACCCACTCCACGACCACCCACTCCACGACCACCCACTCCTGCACCACCCACTCCTGCACCACCCACTCCTGCACCACCCACTCCACGACCACTCACTCTTGCACTACCCGCTCCCGCACCACCCACTCCACGACCACCCGCTCCTGTACCACCTGCTCCCGCACCACCCACTCCACGACCACTCACTTCTGCACCACCCGCTCCTGTACCACCTGCTCCCGCACCACCACTCCACGACCACTCACTCCTGCACCACCAACTCCCTCACCGCACACTCCCGCACCACACACTCCCGCACCACCAACTGCCTCACCACACTCCCGCATCACCCACTCCTGCACCACCCACTCCACGACCACTCACTCCTGCACCACCAACTGCCTCAACCCACACTCCTGCATCACCCACTCCTGTACCACCCGCTCCCGCACCACCCACTCCACGACCACTCACTCCTGCACCACCTCTCTTGCACTACCCGCTCCCGCACCACACTCCCGCACCACCAACTTCCTAACCGCACACTCCCGCACCACCCGCTCCGCACCACCCGCTCCACGACCACTCACTCCTGTACCACCCACTCCACGACCACCCACTCCTGCACCACCCACTCCTGCACCACCCACTCCACGACCACCCACTCCACGACCACCCACTCCACGACCACCCACCCACGACCACTCACTCCACGACCACTCACTCCACGACCACTCACTCCACGACCACTCACTCCTGCACCACCCACTCCTGCACCACCCACTCCCTCACCACCCACTCCTGTACCACCAACTCCCTCACCACCCACTCCTGTACCACCAACTCCCTCCTCACAACCCGCTCCCGCACCACATGCTACCCGCACCACCCGCTCCATTTAAATGCCATAAATGATACAAATGCCATAATTCTTGATAAAAGGACAAGCCTCCGAACTCCTGTTCATCTCCAGCAGCTCGTTCAAGTTTTTCTGTTGCCTGCATGAAAAACAAGGCAGGAATTGTGTGTTCAGAGAAACGGTGTTCTGTCTGTTCCAGCTGTGATAAATAACACATTCGAGCTCAGACCCGATTGCTCGGATCCGTGTGGTGCTGGAGAGAGAAACGCTGTCTCAAAGTCAACGCTGTCAGAGTGACATTACATTTAGAGCTGTGACAATCATTGACTTTGCTTTTGTCCACTCTGAATAAAAGGAAGGGCACGAGCCGGAGACGAGACATTCAGCCCATTGTGTATGAGGAGCACAATGGTAGACTGTGAGACATTTGTATAATCAGTCAAGCGTCCATGCAGCTACAGTATCAGCATTGAGAGGAACAGTGGAATTTGCCAGAATGCCTCAGACTGCGTGCTGAATGGCTGCGTTCTTTCACGGCTCGGACATTAGAAGTGAACGGCTCAGGGGGTGCCGGGACTGAAAGCCTCTTTTGTGTGTCGTGGAGAAAGCTGGAGAGCATCTTCTCCAGAATCCAAGTCGGGATTTGTGGCGTTTTGTCCCTCCGGCTTTTCTAACACCTTTTTCATAACGGCCCAAAAAACATCACGTATCCGAATAAAGCCTGTTTTTTTAAGAACTCGCCAGGAAACGCTTCCTTCTTCCTTTCACTTCTCTCAGGAGGTTTGATGAACTCTCAATAAACTTCAGTCTGAGTGTCAGTGAGAGAAGTATCCTGGCATCTACTCAACGTCTTCTATACCTACTCTGGAACCGAGTACTAAAAAATAAACGGTGCTGCAGAGTCAGAGAAGAGCTAAAAACAGTTTATTCCTCTTACAGGAATTTCCCAATGACCACAGCGTATACTGAGTAAAGAACTTTTTTTTTTATCCATTTAGGGTTACAGTTAATTCAATGTTCTTGGAACAAGTTATTCCGGTTCTCATCTCCATTATAACAGCTATAAACGTCCTTTTCCTCTCCAGTCGGTCTTCTAACTTCTTCTTGAGGTTTCTGAACACCTTTGATCAACATCTTATGGAGACTTCTTCCATTCAGGCAAAAAGTAAAACCCAATCATAAACCCATCATCAATATCCTGCATCCCAACGAGTTTATGGACAATACAAAGCATGTAGATAAAGTAGATATACGATCGGTAAAAAGTAAAAATGTCCCTTTAAACGTTCTCTTGAGTAAAAGTACAAACGTTTTTTCCTTTAAATGTACTTAAGTATCCAAATCACTATGATTTATTATAATGTTTATATTATCATTTTTATCACGAAACTCTTTAATCACCTCAGTTTATGTGTAAAGACTCGAATGTGACTCTCAGCACACTGATCTATTAACAGAATGATATTAAAGACTCAAACACTGATTGATTTCTATTACAATTATCATGAACCCGAAACCTTCTTTTCAACTACTTTAATAAAAACGTGTAAATGAGGTCACGTGTGTTGTGGTAAATTCGAGTCTGGAGTTTCTTCATCATTTCTTCCTCTCTAAATCTTCTGCTTGATGTTGAACTAATGCTTCAACTGTATGTTGGCGATCAGTAGATACACCAAGCACCAATCAGAACACGTGTAAAACAGAACGTGCGCTCGACCCTGATTGGTTTCACCGGTTACGTTTTTATCCTCTTTAATAAAAAGAGACGACTGATTTCACTAAATGTAGTCGAGTAAAACAGTAAAAACAGTCAAATATTTGACTTTGAAATGCAGTGAAGTTACAGTTAAAAATCTCCCCAAATGGAAACACTTCAGTAAAGTACAGATAGGTGGAAACGTGACTTAAATACAGTAATGAATTCGTTATTGTCCACCGCTGTATAGATCACTGCTATATGTCCAAGCATGAAGGACACAACACACTGGCCTGTAATAGGAAGTGACACTATAGTGCAGTTATAGTTAGTTACAAGAAAATGTGATGATATTGCACAAACTAGAGGAGATAGAGGTAGTGTGGTACCACAACGTCCTGTATAGATTGAGGTTATGTGAGAGAGTTTCGAGGGGGTCTGGCAGGCCTTGTTTTGATCAGTCTGTATGACCTGCTGGAGAGAAGGAGACCCTTATGGTTCCTCCAGCCCTTTTCCTGACATGGGACGTGTACAGAACCTGGAGGGAGAGTAGGTTGGTCCAGATGGGACCAGGATTCCAGTAAGTGCTGTAATAAGAAACCTTTGGGTTTTTGATATAAACTTCCAGCAAGACAAAACACACTCAGGTTGTTCATTCACAACACAACCATCCAGTTCAGGTTATATATTAAACCTTAGTGTTAGTTTACTTGCTGCTTAACTTTGACCTTCATCGATGCCTGTCTTTCCTACAGAGTGTTAGAACGTGTTAGAACGTGACTTTCTGTACCTGTTCCATTTGAGAGGATTTTTACTGTAACTTCACTACATTTCAAAGTCAAATCTCTCACTTTTTACTCGACTACATTTAGTGAAATCAGTCGTCCCTTTTTATTAATGAGGATAAAAACGTAACTGGTGAAACACGCAGCGAGTCACCAATCAGGGTCGAGCGCACGCTCTGTTTTACACGTGTTCTAATCGCCGCTTGGTGTATCTACTGATCACCAACATACAGTTCAGCATCAGTTCAACATCAAGCAGAACATTTAGAGAGGAATAAATGATGAAGAAACTCCAGACTCGAACTCGACACACCACACGTGACCTCATTTACACGTTTTATTTTTTGAAGTAGTTGAAAAGAAGGTTTTGGGTTCATGATCATTTTAAAAGATATCAAAAGATATTCAAAAGATAAGTCTAAAAATGCGATCGCATGGCTAATAATGAGCTTCGCTTGTTGTGTTGCAGACAAACCACAAAAAAAAAATAAAAAAAACCAAAAAAAATTAATAAATAAATATTTAATATATTTTTAGACTCCCCTGTGATCAGGCCAGTATCATAGACATGATAGTGTAAGCTTATGGAACTGTGTGATATTTTAATAAATTATATATAATACAGTGACTCCTGTCTATTCTATTCTTAACTGTGTAGTTTCCAAAATAAATAAATAAAAAACAAATAAATAGAAAAAACAAACCTAATAAATAAGATAAAAATAAAAATAAATAAATAAACACAAAAATAAAAAACCTAATAAAAATACAATAAAATAAAACCAAACAAATAAATAAAAATAAATAAATAAGCACCCCTAATTTCTCTTTTCGCATGCATTCATAATCATTTGATTCTCACAAAAGGTTCATCCAATTTGTAATCATTCACATAATTTTCTTTTTTCTTAATGTATTTATTATAATTTTTACATCATTTTTATTTTTAAAAGCTCCTATTACATTGTTGTTGGTTTTTTTCTATCGTTTTAGATTTATTGAGGTTACTAAAGCTGACCAACGACTGATGATCCATGAGGTAACAGTGGAGAGTTGGAATGTGGAACCATGTAAATGGATTTGAATTGGAATGAACGAATCTGCTAAACTGGTTCCAGTTGCCATGAACAGATTCTGCATTTAAAACAGCATGAACAGTCGAAACCTCAACAATAAAAGAACTGTAATTAGAGCAACGTTGAGGTTAAGGAGCGTCTGGTTGCTCTAGAGGTTTCTTCAGCATGAAGTCTCAGGGGGTTTTCTTTGCTATCGTCACCACCGGGTCACTCAACAGGGATCAACGTATAGGGACTATTTTATGATGCTGAGATGTACGTGTTCATGAACCTGATTTGGGATATTGTTAAAAGAACAATGCAGTTCGTTTGCATCCGAGGTTGAGATTTGTATTTATTTCTAATGGCGAGGTTTAGAAATAAATTAAAGCGTGTTTAAGATAACATTTAGACAGTCAGGTATTATAAGGACCAAGGTCCGAATGTCTGGAGATAAATAAAACCAGACGTAAAATAATAAACAAGATTTCTCCAACGCTGGCATCCACCTTGGTCTGGAACCGAATCCAGCGCTCAGAGCTGACTATTAGCTGTAACTTTATCTGTGTGTGTGTGTGTGTGTGTGTGTGTGTGTGTGTGTGTGTGTGTGTTATACCTCGTAGGCCTGAGGGCTGGTGAGGCAGCGTGCCAGGGGTCCACAGCAGGCCGGTAAGGTGGTGGTCAGAGGAGGTCCACTGTGGGTCAGGATGGGTTTCAGGTAGCTGTGATTAGGGTTAAGGATGTAAAAAACAAGGCTCCTGGCACCATTTCTAATTGACCTTGATCACAATCAAGTCTTCTCAAAATGACTATGAGAACTCACTAATGGTTGTATTTGAAAAGTGAGGAGTAAACACAAGTTACAGAACATGTTTCATGTCTATTTTAACACCCGAAATGTCTATTGTTTCCTCTTACAGTACATCCAGAGCTCATACACGCAGGTCAAATAATGTACGTAATTGCGCTCGCGTTACATTAGTAAACGATAACTATTACATTAGAGCTTCGTACAAATCTGTGTGGGATACGAGGTGTTAGCAAAAAGTTTTTCAGACTGGGTTTGTAACACAGATGTCAGTACGAGGGCTCACGCACAGTCACAGGGAGCACCAATTTCATCATGGACACTGACCAGAACTGTGGTGTGGCAAAAAACTGGATGCTCCACGAGGACAACGCACCCTGTCACTGAGAGCTCCTCCTCACACGAGTCGCAGAAGCTGCATGAAACGCTTTGAATAGCGTTCCAGAGGAGCGCTGGGGGCGCTGTATTGCTGTTCAGGGGGACTGTGAACCAGGCTACAAGACAAGGCAAAGGCATGTTCGGAACATGATCACTCTTGACATTTCTGACCAAAAGAAAAAAGAACATGAAATCATAGATGCCTATGCAAATTATATTATTTTTTTCCCAGTTTATAACTAGGTGTATTTTTCTCCTACATCTCAGTTGAGACCTTCAGTTTATAGGAAGCAACATTATAAAATGTGGTTGATAGAGGGATGAGGGAGGGGTGGGGGTGGGGGGGTGTTTATGCATCGAACAGACACTGACGTCAATGTGGTCCGGGTCACATCGAGATTCTGCACCACCGTAAAAACATCGATCGGTGACAGTTCAGAACTCTGGGGTTCATTCATGTACTTAAAAAAAACGGTTTAATTAAGGTTTACTAATAACCTGTAGTTAATACGGGACTAGTTTATACTCTCGTGATGAAACACTGAAAATTAAGTATTTTTGGATTCAAATAAAAAAGAAATTTCATAAAAATAAACGAATAATAAATAAGCAAGTAATACAAACATCACACGAATGGGAAATAAATACATTAACGTTTTAGGTACACAAAAACTCACACAAGCCCAAACCTCAACCCACAGAGGGTCACACCTTAAAAAACACACACACACACACACACACACACACACACACACACACGTGTTACAATGTCGGAGTCCCACATCACTCTGTGCAAAAGCCCACACGTGGCTCATCTGTGACAAACATCTGTAGACGAGCTGGGGAGCTTGTGGTCTCAGATGTGCAGGAGGAAAGTAAAAACATACATTTAATTAACGCTACATATAAATTGAACACCTGCTACTTGTTTCCAATTCCCACAGCAGAACGCAAATCAGATTCTTAAAGAGACAGCAAGTGCACTTTGAGTGTGTTTGTGTTTCAGCTCATCATTCTTAGAAGGGTTATAAGGCCATTTCCAAACACTCGAAAAAGTACAAATTGGGGAGCATTCAAAACAGTTGCTAATCTTCCTCAGGAATGGGATCTCCAGAAAACCCCATGCAAGGTTAAGCGTTTAATTATCAGAGATGTTAAAAAAATAAATAAAACAATAAACCGACATCATGTAATCCATAGGCCTCACATTAAATGTGTATGCTCGAGACACAACAATCAAAAAAACAGAACAAGTATGACTTTTAAGGACGGGTATCTGATGAAAATACATTCCGTAAAACAAAACAAAAACAAATAAAAAAAAAAAACACAAAGCACGACTTCTGGAACAAGATTCTTGGACCTCATGCAGTGTCATGATGGGGAACATCTAAACAAAGCATGTAAGCACAAATACCTCATAAGACCTGTGATGTGGTAGTGTGAGGATTTAAGCTTGGTTTTGTTTTGCCACAGGACCTGAGAAATCTTTGTCAGTGAGTACATGTTTTACTGGGATTTTATTTTGTTTTTACAAGGATTTCTGTCCAGCACCTTAAAGTCCAGACCCGAGCACCATTAAGATGTTGTAAACAGAGCTGGGAACAACAACAACGACAACTTCTTTCGGCTTCTCCCATTAGGGGTCTTCACAGTGGATCATCCGTCTCCATACCCCCCCTTATCCTCTACATCTGTCTCTTTTCACCCAACTACCTGCATGTCTTCCCTCACCACATCCATAAACCTCCTCCTTGATCTTCCTCTTTTTCTTTTTCCTGGTAGCTCCATCCTCAACATTCTCATACTGATATACCCCATTTCCCTCCTCTGCACATGTCCAAACCATCTCAATCTCACCTCCCTCACCTTGTCTCCAGCTCCACCTCCTGTCTTTTACTCAATGCCACTGTCTCATCTGTGTCATCATCTCAGGTCTCACCACAGTCCTATAAACTTTCCCTTTCATTCTCACAGATACTCTTCTATCACAAATCACTCCTGCTATCACTTTTCTCCACCCACTCCACCCTGCCTGCACTCTTTTCTTCACTTCTCTAACACACTCTCCATTACTTTACACTGTTGACCCCAGGTACCTGAACTCCTCCACCTTCTCCACCTCTTCTCCCTGCAACCGCTCCCCTCCACTGCCCTCCCTCTCATTCACACACATGTACTCTGTCTTACTCCTACTGACTTTTATTCCCCTTCTCTCCAGCACATACCTCCACCTCTCCAGGCTCTTCTCCACCTGCTCTCTACTCTCACCACAAATCACAATATCATCTGCAAACATCATAGTCCATGAAGACTCCTGTCTGACCTCGTCCTTCAACCTATCCATCACCACTGCTAACAGGAAAGGGCTCAGAGCCGATCCTTGATGCATTCCAACCTCCACCTTAAACCAGTCTGTCATTCCTACTGCACACTTCTCTGCTGTCACACTGTCCTCATACATGTCCTGCACCCCCCTCACATACTTCTCTGACACACCAGACTTCCTCATACAATACCAAGAGCTGGGAACAAACTAACGCCCTGAAACATCAGTGACCTTAAATGATGTAAACAAGAAATTAGGGCAGAAAGTTGTAAACTGATAATCTCCTAAAGAAAACTAAATGTAGCTGAACATGTTAGGGAATTAGACGATACTTCTTTTGGCACACCTGGTTTCTGAAATTAATTTTTTACACAAGCAATCCTAATTGGTGACTCGCTGCGTGTTTCACCAGTTACATTTTTATCCTCGTTAATAAAAAGGATCGACTAATTTCACTAAATGTAGTGAGTAAAAAAGATATTTGATACTCCAGTAAAGTGCAGAAACACGAAAAAGTCATTCAACAACAGTGACAAATTACATTTACTTAATTACTGTGCACCAGTGAACATTGGAATTTTCAATGGAGAAAAAAATACTGTCTGCTGATAAAGGGCAAGGCCTAATTTACAGGGCTTCCTTCTCTTAATCTATTCCTTCCTTTTCATTCTCTGTCCTTCCTCACACATCACCCAACAGCGATCCTCACCCTGACCCCTTCCCATACATCCTGTGTTGACTTGCTGAACTCATGCCTCTCGATACGTGGCAGCAGACAAGCAATCAAGCCTCGGAACTGACTGAGGCGAAAGAAACCAAGATTGAAAGCAAAAGAAAAAGTGAAGTGGACTGTGTATAAAGATCTACTCCACTCCACAATGCTGAAAGGATACTTGTGGTCGAAAGTGTACCACAGTCTGAAGAGCCAGGCGCTCTCCTGCTTGGTCTTGCTCTGGCCCTCCTGCAGACTTCCTTCCTACAGAAAGCAGAATGCATTCACAGCTATTCAATTTGTGTGGGATACAGAGTCAAACATTTCAACATCACAGACAAGACAAACGTAAATGAGATACGACAGAAAAAAAGAACAAAAAAACAAATCCAAACAATCGATTTGTTTCCATGTTGCTTCAGTTCCCTACTCGCTGGTGAAGTTCCCTTTTTAATTTCAGATATCAGATATGAAAAATGGAACAAACCTGGGTTTCATTTTATTCTGCAAGGAAGTAAGTAGTAGAGATTGTTGGTGTTTGTACTAAGTGTACCTTCAGCTGAGGGGAAATGTTTACACACACTTGGGCTACAGATATTAAAACAATATTTCTCAACCTATTTAATGTTACATTTCTTGTGGGAAATCGTGGGTCGTAGGTCAGAATAGGTTTACATACTACAAGTTCCAGATTCCAGTAAAAGACGCAATTACGAGGTGATATCAAAAGGTTTCGAGACTGGTTTTGTAACACGCCAGCAGATGGCAGCACAAGGCTGCACACGCAGTCACAGGGAGCACCGACCTAAATAAGTCAGTGTGCTATAAGACATCATCTTGTGTAGATGAGGAGCAGTGCAACTGGTGCTATTCTGACCATGTGCGCACCCTGTCACCGAGCTCCAACACGGACTCATCCACCCTACTCGCCAGATTTGGCTCCTGTGGACTTCGCCTTCTTCCCGAAGATGAAGATCCAGTTTTTCCGTTTTTACACCGTTGCGGAGATCCGGCGCGAATCACAGAAGGTCCTTGACAAGAACACTTTAGAAGTGGAAGGAACGCTACGAGCAGTTTACTGCTGTGCAGGTGATCGTGTGTAAACGTAGATAAATAAAGTACTTTCTTGTAAACATTTTGATCCCACCTCGTACATTTAGAAGATTCTGATTAGCCACATGCAAGTTATTTAGTAGTGCATTCAGGAACTTGGGTTGGAACCAAAATCCCCCTTCTGCAATGTGAAATTTTATAAAATGTAATTATTACTGATCTAGTGCATTGTTTCCATGTTAAAGTTCATGTCCAGTCTCTTTGTATGTTTTAAAGAGAATGAAATATATCATGATTAACTCAAGCATGTCAGGAAGCTACAACTATATAAATACACATAATGGTGTCTACATTTAACGCTAGGCAAAATATTAGAAGAGACATCTGCAAACCTGTTCAAGTCTTAAATAGCAATGTCAAAGTTTTACATAAAGAGTGTGTGTGTGTGTGTGTGTGTGTGTGTGTGTGTGTGAGTTTGTATGGGTGCAGAATGTTGAAGATGTGGTCAGGGTTTCCTGTTCTTGTTCACAGGGTAGATCTATGCCTAAAACTGTGTGCTCGTATTAGTCGTACTTGAAATGTAAAAGCTAGCGCAGCTCCCCTGCAAACACTTGCGGTTCATTTTGGCCTGAGCTCGTCTAAACTGATCTTTTAGAGTCGGTGAAAGACTGAAGGAAAAAAAAACGTTTTTGACCTTAAAGATATTTTAAGACTTCCCTTACCCCTTGAAGGACCTGAAAGCTATCTCCACATTGCTGAAGATCTTGATCGGGATCCACCCCAACTCTGGAAGAGATACAAAAATACTGTAGATACTTCTTATGAAAACAAACAAACAAACAAGAACATTTTATATACTGCTAGTTTTTAATGGTATCATTTGTTTTTAATGTTTTTTAAGAATTACATATAGAGTAATACCTAAAGCTCAAATGTTTAACCAGCAAGGATAAAAATGTAGGTCAAATGACAACAAAAACAACATAAATTTGTTAAGAATGTCAAAATTTGCCTCAGAAATGTTGGTAAATTACCAAAAATAAGCTACTAAAATCAGCCTGCAATCAACGTTAGCATGAATTGCTACAAACACTGTGGTAATGTGGTATCTAAGCTTTTACCATTCTCATGCATCAGTGGATTCATTAAGTTGTAAAAGTTTTTTTGTTTTTGAAAAGCTCTGCAGATATTCCAAATGAACGTTTATGACTCCCGAACGACTAGCTGTAGCAAGCTAGCTACGAATCATATGGTTAATTTTAACCAACACACACAAATACACATTTTAGACATTTAAAAATTGTAATCATATACTTGATTTTCAAGCACTTATTTTTTCGGAACGTTTTTGTTAGGTAATAAAGGCACCTAGCGATGCTTTTGCTACCATGTATGATGTAATGAAGTCTGTACAAGGACTACAGAAACACCCTGGGTCAACGTTACTGAGTCTAAACAGCTCGGAACATCAACATTTCACTCAGATCTGTTGATAAATTACAAAAAAATAGTATAATTTACCACTAAAGTTAGTGATTAGACGTTTGCATCAGTTGCTATACAGAGCTGAATGGAAAAATACATGACTGAGACTACTTAATATTTATCCTAGATTACTCGTGTTTTTGGTGTAAAATGCTAATGATAGGTACCTAAAAGCACTAGTTAGGCTGCCTATCTGGTGAGCTTTTATATTGGAATGCTCATGTGAGGCTTTGCAGTCTGACCAAGCCAAGAATGCTTCTTTTTCTCCCCTTCACATTCCTGACTTCCTGCCAATATCTTGAGCCATGTGCTCTCTATCTGCCCTGACACACACACACACACACACACACACACACACACACACACACACACACACACACACACACACACACACACACACACACACACACACACACAGCATTTTTTTTTATAGTAATGCCAATTAGACATGCGGATACGTTTGAACCGAGGCATGTGATAGTGTGTGTGTGTGTGTGTGTGTAGATAACGCAAAAGGAGCAAGAGAACATGGTTATTGCGTTATCTACTCTCACACACACACACACACACACAATTTTATTTCTAATTTGGATGCGTTTGTGAATATTCCAGGTGATCAAACCCCTCGATGCATTCCACCAGGGGCACGTGACTCTCTCGTGGGTCTTTCCGACATTCTGTAACCCCACAGGAATGCCACAGCGGCTTATCAGACGGGTCACATAACATTTAACACAATGAGCTGAGGAAAAGCAAAAGTGATTCCACATGAACATGTCCTGTTCCCTGGTGAAAGACGACCTCATGACCTGTACATCCTATTGGAATTTACATTGCATAGGAATTGGATAAAGAGATCATGAGCAAGAGCTTTGAAGACATTTTTATTTACTTTTTTAAATTAGTTTTCCCTTATTTCCTTCTCTCTTTACTGTTTAATATTGTTTAATGTTTAATATTTGCTGTAGTTTGAATGTATTCTGTCACTCGATACGTCACTCAGTCACTCCATACGTCACTCAGTCACTTATTCACTCAGTCACTCCATACGTCACTCAGTCACTTACTCACTCAGTCACTCCATACATCACTCAGTCACTTATTCACATAGTCACTCCATACGTCACTCAGTCACTCCATACATGACTCAGTCATTCCATACATCACTCAGTCACTCCATACGGCACTCAGTCACTCCATACGGCACTCAGTCACTCCATACGTCACTCAGTCACTCCACACGTCAGTCAGTCACTTATTCACTCAGTCACTCCATACGTCAATCACTCAGTCACTTATTCACTCAGTCACTCCAAATGTCACTTATTCACCTGATACATCACCCAGTCACTCAAAACATCACTCAGTCACTCAATACGTCACTCAGTCACTCGATACGGCACTCAGTCACTCCATACGGCACTCAGTCACTCCATACGGCACTCAGTCACTTACTCACTCAGTCACTCCATACATCACTCAGTCACTTATTCACATAGTCACTCCATACATGACTCAGTCATTCCATACATCACTCAGTCACTCCATCGTCACTCAGTCACTTACTCACTCAGTCACTCCATACATCACTCAGTCACTTATTCACATAGTCACTCCATACATGACTCAGTCATTCCATACATCACTCAGTCACTCCATACGGCACTCAGTCACTCCATACGGCACTCAGTCACTCCATACGTCACTCAGTCACTCCACACGTCAGTCAGTCACTTATTCACTCAGTCACTCCATACGTCAATCACTCAGTCACTTATTCACTCAGTCACCCAAATGTCACTTATTCACCTGATACATCACCCAGTCACTCAAAACATCACTCAGTCACTCAATCGTCACTCAGTCACTCCATCGGCACTCAGTCACTCCATACGGCACTCAGTCACTCCATACGGCACTCAGTCACTTACTCACTCAGTCACTCCATACATCACTCAGTCACTTATTCACATAGTCACTCCATACATGACTCAGTCATTCCATACATCACTCAGTCACTCCATACGTCACTCAGTCACTTACTCACTCAGTCACTCCATACATCACTCAGTCACTTATTCACATAGTCACTCCATACATGACTCAGTCATTCCATACATCACTCAGTCACTCCATACGGCACTCAGTCACTCCATACGGCACTCAGTCACTCCATACGTCACTCAGTCACTCCACACGTCAGTCAGTCACTTATTCACTCAGTCACTCCATACGTCAATCACTCAGTCACTTATTCACTCAGTCACTCCAAATGTCACTTATTCACCTGATACATCACCCAGTCACTCAAAACATCACTCAGTCACTCAATACGTCACTCAGTCACTCGATACGTCACTCATTACGTCACTCAGTCACTCATTACGTCACTCAGTCACTCATTACGTCACTCAGTCACTCATTACGTCACTCATTACGTCACTCAGTCACATATTACTTCACTCAGTCACTCAAAACATCACTCATTACGTCACTCAGTCACATATTACTTCACTCAGTCACTCTATACATCCCTGCCACTCAGTACATCAGATCTAATCTGATTCTCCGACTGGCTCTGGGTCTGTGTAAAGGTACCTGATAAGACAGTGGATGACTTGGAATGATCTTTGTCCTCTGGGCCAAAGCACACAAAGAAACAGTGAGTTATCAGTTATTGTAGCCAAACCATCATTGTGAGCACGACGCGGTGTCTCTGCTCAGGATGACGAGCTCTGTGTGGTGACTCAGCCGCATGGTGGGACGAGCTTTTAACGAGCTGCTGTTATTTTTACCACGTCTGGGGGAGTAACAGTGGAGGCTCGAGAAAGGAAAAGGACTACAGCTGAGCAGCAGAAACAGTCCAAACAAAACCCTGAACTCCTGGGCTTCATGCTGTGAGGAACACCAGCCTGCTTCAGTCCTCTGGTTTACAGCACACACTAAGCACTTTATATCATACTTGATAGTAGATTTACCCTACTGTGGAGCTGGAAACATTTTTCCCCTCCTTGACCCCACCACTAGTACCCACCAACGTATGGTATATGTGCAAAGGTTTGTGGACAAGATTGGTATGTAAATCTTTTGAACGTCCCATTCCACATTTAGTCTCCATTAACTGTTATAATAACCCACTCTTCTGGGGAGATGTTCCACTAGATTTTGGAGTGTGCTTGTGGAGATTCATTTAGCCTCAATAGGGTTTGGAGCTCTATCGCAGATCTTCCACTCCAACCTATGTAAAGCATATATTCATGCAGCTGGCTTTGTGCACAGGGACATTGTCATGTTCTATCGTACAGGGTCATGATCTCTGGCTTTGTGCACAGGGTCATTGTCATGCTCTATTATACAGTTTTGGGTCTCCTAGTTGAAATGAAGGGCATATTTCATTCTACCACATCCAACGACATCCTACAGAATTGGGTGCCTCCAACCTTGAGGTAACAGTTTGGAAAAAAATCTCATGAGTGGAAAAGTCAGGTGTCCCAATACTTTAGCTAAGGAGGTGTGATGAGTTACTGTTATCATTCTGAAGATGATTATTGTAGTAAAAGTGCACATCCTGAAGGGTTTTCTTCCTCACTACATACCGAAGCACTTTGTGTCCAGTTTTGAATTCCTTGTAAAGAATAAATAAAAGTACAACAGAAATGTTTTCATTCCAGTAAACATAAAAGCACCGAAAACACAAAGTATAGAATATAAAATACAGGATTTTTGATTTTCTGGTGCTGACTTCATATAAGTTTATTTCTGCCCCATAGATGTTTAATAGTAAGGTTAACAAGTAAATATTCCAAATAATTTTGGCTCATTTCAGCAAACGGTCACAGAAGGATAATTTCTCAAGATGAACATGGGTGTAAAACAAACAAAAACAAAAGAAAAAAACCTAATACGAGTTTCATGTCTAAACATAGCATCTAATGATTCAGCACACTCATCGAGCAAATACCCATTTCTCCGTCTTTGCGCAGGCGTCACGTCTTCCTGTGTTAGAAGGAGTGAAGACGTGCTGCAGAAAACACTTTACAGCTTTACAGTGTTAAATGGAGTGAAGACATGCTGCAGAAAACGCATTAACTATATTATTTTACTCAATAAGCAAAAATCCCTTTCGATTTTACAGCCTACTGTTACGCACTGACCAAAACTTTTTAGGTTCTATCACTAAAATCAATAATAGAGAAGCACTGTTGGATTCTGTATTCTGATTGGCCAGAGGGTGCAGATACATTTTCTGTAACAGCAGGCTCATTTAAAAATGTTACTGTTTCTATAGTAACAGCTCCTTCACAAGGACCTATACAGTGGATAAACAATAAAACTGTACATGAAGCTGCACATTGACTCCTCTAAATATATCCAAGTGTTATTTCTATAGTATTGTCCCTTAAGATCTAGTTGCTGAAATGTGAGGGGTGCACTCACTTTTTGTGAGATACTGTACCTAGAACTTGACAGGTTTTAGCTAGAACTTGACAGGTTTTAGCTAGAACTTGACAGGTTATAGTTAGAACTGTTATAGCTAGAACTTGACAGGTTTTAGCTAGAGCTTGACAGTTTATAGCTAGAACTTGACAGTTTATAGCTAGAACTTGACAGTTTATAGCTAGAACTTGATGCACTTTAAATGCACATAAATATCTGAAAGTTTTTTTTACTTTCTTCATTTTTATGGTTACATCAGTTACAGCTTATATCTAGTGTTTCATACACATTATACCTACAATTATACACATTAAATCTGCAGACATACAGTGGTGTGATTGATTAGGTTTAGGGGGAAACACTTTTTCACACAGGGTTTTTCACACAGGGTCATGTAGTTTTGGATTTTGTTTTCCCCTTAATAATAAAAACCTTCATTTAAAAATGGCATGTTGTGTTCACTTGTGTTATCTTTTACTAATATTTCAATTAGTTTGATGATCTGAAACATTAAAGTGTAAAAACATGCAAAAAAAGAAGAAATCAGGAACAACGCTTTCACACCACTGTATATGGTTATACCTAAAATACATTTACCGGTAGTAGAAATTTGCACAATTCATTAGAATTTTCAAGTTTATACCACGATCTATACATGAATCTGTGTAGATTATATCTGGATATTTATGCAGTTTACAGCTAAACTGATATGATTTACACATGCAACATTGTGCACTTTATACCTTCAACCTGAAACAGTTTTAACGACTTTATATCCAAAAAATTGTCAAGTTTATACCTTTATCGTATAGTTTATACTTATGCATTTATACTGTTTTTCTAATTAAAACTTAACACAAATTATACCTAAAACCTTTATGCACTTACATGCTTAGAAGTATTTACATTTTATAAATAATAACTCTGTACAATTTATACCTAGATCCTGACACTCTCGAGTCTACTTTTGAAGAAACTTACGTTAATAACTAAAACCTGACAGACTTTATACCTAAAAATTCACCCTAGTTTATGCGCTCTAAACATTGAGCTATATTGTCCTGAGCCTGGTGAGAAAACTAGTGCTTATCGCTGCAATATCAGGTTACACTTGCTTTGTAGATGTTCCACAACGTTCAATGGAACTATAAGCGCATAAATAGTATGAAGTGAAAGACAGAAGGGAAGAGTAATCAGGAGAAAGTTCAAAACCAGCAGGCGACTGGTGGGCAAAGACAAAAGAAAAGGAAGTGTGGGGCAATGATATAAGAGACAAGGAAAGGGAAAACGGGAGAGCGAGAGAAGAGATAGAGTAAGAGTAGTTCGAATGAACAGGGAAATGTGTGGAAATGCCTGGCGTTTGTACAGGATGCAGGCTTGCATGTTGAGAGCGTAGGGACTTGTGAGGTCCCCAGAGGTCAGACGAGCTGAGGGGGGAAAACAAAAGTGGTCAGAGGCTAAAGAAAGGGTAAGGGGGATCGAAATATGCAGTGGGAAAAAAATAGGAGAAAGTGAGGAGAAGGTGAAGCCACACCCTGGTGCTCAGACTGAAGGAATGCTAGAGGGAAAACAAAGGAGGCTCTGAAATTTAAACAGTAAAATGACTAGAATGTCTATAACCACACTGTTAACTGGAGGATTTAAGGAATGTGTGTGTGTGTCTGTGTGCCCGCACGTGCGGGATGTGTTTACGAAGGACAGTGCTGTTTATACTGGACTTGACTGAGTGTGTGTGAATAATCTTCCTGACACCAGCTTGTGAAATTCGGAGAATAATGAGAACAAACACAAACACAAACACAAGAACCAAAAAAATAAATAAAATGTAAAATCTTTTAGTCCTGAAAAGCTGGAACCAGGCACACTTTGGAACTTTGGAACAGGAACTCCTTGTTTTGTATTGTGTCATGTGCGGCGCATTGTGAGCTTTGTGTTTTTTTTTTATATTGTTACATTATTTATTTATGTTTTAATATTATTTTACAATCACATTACGCTAACTGTATTATGTTAAGGCAATTAGAACTATGTAGGTGTTAAACATGCATCTTTTTCTGTATAATAAAGATTTACGCCTCAAACTAATTTTTGCAGTTAAAATGATTAAGTTGTTTACAGTTAGTTTGAATAGATTTGCAGTTTCATACATTTTTCCTTCAGCTGGTTACATATTCACATAATCTTCAGCTTTAAGTGTAATAAAACTAATGTAATAATTATAATATTGAAATTAAATATTTTAACTTAATGTATTATACATGTCAAATTTTTATTTTTATTTTTTTTTAAAACAAATGTATTTGTGATTCAACAATAATTACCAGACCCCTGCAGTACCGCCACAGACCCCCTTGGAGTCACGGGTCCCCGGGTAAAGACCCATGCTTTAGAGTATATGGTTTCACATATTATTATATTGTGTTATGTTATATTATGTAACATAATATGTTAAGATATGCTGATAATTTACAGCATGTTCCAGTGTTTTATCATTTTACATTGTCTTGCTACAGTACATTACATTATTTTACTGTCTTGTTAGAGTAGGTTACATGGATGTTACATAATACACTTATGTCTTATTACAGTATGTTACACTGTGTGACAGTACATTATGTAATGTTACATTATGTTAGACGATGTTACACTACAATGTACTGTAACACAATGTAACAAGACAGTGTAACAGTGTACAGTACATTATATTACAGTGTGCTACATTGTGTTACTTTGTTTATTACATTACATAAGATGTTACCTTATATTACTGCTATATTACGTTATATTATATTGACATGTTGCTTTTTATTATGTTAAGATATGTTACAGTACATTACAGTAAGATTTTACAGTAAATTGTCATGTTATTACATTAGATTAAACTTTGTCGTTGTGCTAGGTACATGTACAGAGCCAATGAAATGCAGTTCGCATCTAACCAGAAGCGCATAAGTGGCCTATTTACAATAAACAGCAGTGAGATAAATAGGGTACGAGGTCCATACACACAGTGGTAAGGGCAAATAATTTATGGTATATAGTGATATACAATATACTGAGCAAAGATTATGCATAGACAGACATGTAATCTAACATAATGTAACATTCTGACATGTTATTTTAAAGTTGTTATAGTACATGTCATGTTACATCATGTTAAGATCGATTACTTTGTTTTAAAGATATGTTACAGCATGTAACATTATATTAAGACATCTTCTAGTACATTGTCATGTTACATTATATCGTTATTTTACGCTAAATACGCGTATATTATTTAATGTTATATTATGTTACAGTATCTAATATTGTCATGTTATATAATGTTAGCGTTTCGTTACGATGTGTTATTGTACGTTACAGAACGTAACAAATTCAACGCGCACGTTACACTGTCACGATGTGCGAATTATTTTCTATTACGCCATATTATGTTATTTACACACCTGATGTGTGCTCTAGTGCATTGTGACATTACATTGCTGTAGAAAAATTACACAACATTCTACAGCATTAGGTCATATTTATTTAAGCTTCATTTTGACAAACTACTTTTGTCCGAAGTGAAATGAAATTTTCAGAACAAACCTCTGCATAAAGTGTCTTTACAAAGTGTTTCTCTACATTCAGCACCATCACTAATACCGAGTCCTGCCTTGTGCCTCACGCTGCGAGATTTAATCTTCAACAAAGTGGAATCTCCAACCAAAAATCCCTCTCATAAACACACAAGTAAACATTCACAACTAAGTCCGATTTTAAATGCGGTTGCAAAGTAAACGCTGCGTTCGGAAAACAGGAGCGTTCGGAAAACAAGTCTGGTTTTGCTAACTGCTGTGGAAAAAGAAACAAAACGCGAGCTATAGCTGTAGTGTTGTGTATCATCTTTCACAGATCCTCCATTCTTCTGGGGATTTTTTTTTAGGTTCTGTGGTGGGAAAACCATCACTACAGGGTGCCAAGACTTAAACTGTAATACGATACTGGGAACAAGGATTCAGTAGCGTCAAAGCGAACATCGGTATTCGTATTAGAAATGCAAATTAGGTTTTTCTGTTCACAATTCCATACATGCTAAATGGTAGGTTGTGCTGAATCAAGTGCTATTTTGGAATGAATATATTTTAAATGAATATATAAAACAAGTGCTCATTAATACATGCACTTATTCATACAGCAATATGGTCAAAGGATTGTGGATTAAAAGTGGATTAAAAAGGAAGCATTAAAATGATTTGCTTTATTTTCTCCATTTACTCAAAATAGTCTCAACTCTTCTCGGAGGATGTTTCATTAGATGGAGATTTGTGGAGATTCCTTCAGTCCCAAAAAAAGTTAGTTAAAAAGTTAGTAAAGTCAAGTGTTGAAGTAGGTGGGGTGAGGAGGCCTGGGATTGGAGCTCTATATCAGGAAATCTTCCACTCCAACCCATGGAAAGCAGATCTTCATCAAAGACATAGGTATTATCATGCTGATACAGGGTCTCCTAGTTCAAGCAGGGGAAAATTCAAGTTCGGATTGTTCAGGGTTTCCTCGTGTAAATATTGACAGAACTTTTGGACCTGAACTTTGTCTTTGGCTTCCAATATTGCTCTTACAGTGACCAGAAAGCTAGTCAGCATCTAGCAGACAAGAAAATAAATATATATTGGGTTCTGAATCTGCCAGAAAAAATATTGAAACCACAAAAAATAAAGCTGTATTTTAGCTCCTATCGGGATGCTTCCCCTATTATTGTACTTGCTCAATCAGCACTGTTTTTTAAAGCCCCGCCCATATAATTATTAATGATATTAGGATTTATTTTTAAACGTCTGGTACATTTGCTAAAAGGAGAACCCGATTGCGCACTGGGGTTTAAACCAAAATCTAACATAGTGACCACCAGATTCAGAGGAACTTGTTTCTGATGCACTTTCAGCAACTTTCACTTCCTGCTTGTCTTCAAAATAGAGAAAAAAACAATGTTGACTGACACATTTTTCTTGAAGTGAAAAAGTACTTCCAAGTACACTACAGCGCATATCCAAGTTTAGAAAACTAGGGTATTGAGCATGGGGTCAAGGGCCTTGCTCAAGGGCCCAAAGTAGCAGATTGGCAGGGGTGCGGTTTGAATGCCTGACCTTCCAATCAGTAACCCAGAGCTTTAATCATTCATTGATCTAGAGTACTGTACATATCTGCTGTTTTTCTTTTCTTTTTTTTTTTTTTAAACATCCCATTCCACATTTACTGTTATAATAAGCTCCACTTTCCTAGGAAGATGTTCCACTAGATTTTATGGATTTTTGTGTGAGATTCATTCAGCCACAAGGGCGTTAGAAAAGTCAGGTACTGATGTAGGTGAGGTGTGGATTGAGTTCAGAGCTCTATAGCAGGAGATCTTCCAGTTCATAATTCAAGCTGTCTTTGTGCACATTGGGTCCAGCTGGAGAAGGTTTGGGTCTCCTAGTTCAAGTGAATTTTCACGCCACCACATCCCCAAAGACGTCCTACACAATTGCGTGCCAACTTTGTGGGAACAGTTTGGCGAAGAACCACATACATCTGGAAACATCAGCGGCCCCAATACTCAGCCTTGCACAGTTTATTTCCCTGACCAGCTGCTTAACCCAATTAACACGATTCGATTAGTAGGTATGCATATGAAAAGAAGCCTGAAACGCAGAAAATCTCAGGTTACAGCTCCAACTTTTACTATTATAAAGCGCTAACAATGGAGACTCCATCCATAAACATTACACACATCTGATAGAAAACTGGATTAAAAGATGGCGTACGCTTTTTACTCTGTTTATAATAAAGCATGAGCTTTAGACATCTCTCTGAATAAGCACTCTCTGTAAATTCCCCTTTTTCCGATCTTGAGAAACTCCCTACTTTCTCAGATTTCTCGAAGACGACATGTAAAGTTACTGAAAACAAAACTGGCAAAAAAAAAATTTGATATTAGATCCCTCCAGCCTCCCGGAAAAACGCACTTGGACGCTACATTCGTTTACACACGGAGTTTGTCCGTGTACACTACAGAGACGTCCGAGAAATGTTTGAGAAGCGTTTATGCAAAAAACACAAATCAGCACTTATGCAAATAGTTACATACGAACTCGGAAACAAAGAGTTAGCAGGCAAATGAGTGCTACCACAGGGCAGGAATTACATTACATTTACATACCTTTAGACAATAACTTTTATTTATATTTTGCTTTGTTATGGTTTTTGACAGACGCATGCGTTCCTTTTGTTTCTATGCAAAAAAACACTCCTGAGGGTTTCGTTTCTCCAAACGTTCAGCTGAAATACTTTTGTAAAAACTCGCCCAAGATGTTTTTCACTATTTGGAGGTTCATCTCAGAGCAGTTCAGTGACTGGGCAGGTGGTTCCATGATGGATATCACTCCAGACATGTTTACTCTTTAAATAACACGTACAGAACTAGTCACTTCCAATGAGCAGTAGTCCAGACGGAACTGCATGGTGTGATGAAGTATGGAATGGGAGCCATGTTGGTTCACTTTCACTATCTGGTATCTCAGTCTGATCACATCATCTCTCCTGTTCTCCTTTTTATACAAGTTCTTCTGGTAGAGGCACAAATGTCCCGTTTGGTCTCAGAACTTTCTTCCACTCATTCACTCTACAATTCTTGTTTGTTTTTGCCTTCTAAATTTGTTGCAATGAAACATTTGTCTCAAACACCACAGAAAACTAGGTGTTTCTACATTTTTTACAGCCTCTGTATGAATATATTTACACACACACACACACTCACACCCACACACACCATATCTTTGGTATGTCGATCAAACATGTTCTTCTGCGAATGCCTTTTTTTTTTCTCTAGTATGCAGCAAAAACTGCATTTCTCTGACAGAATCAGCCCTGTGAATCTCTGTGTGTGTGTGTGTGTGTGTGTGTGTGTGTGTTCAGCTCCATATTTGCACAGGAAATTGAACCTCCTAAGGCTCCTCTACAGAGAGGCAAGTCTGAGCAGGTTTAAGCTTAAATGAAAGAGAGAGAAAAAGAGATTCACAGGGTGGGAACCTCAGAGGGGAGGAGTAGAGAAGGAGGAAGTCTTTCATACTATAAAAACAGATCATAAAAAAATAAAAAAACCTCAGTCATAACATCCAATAGAAACACGAAGAGAACCTCAAGAAGCATTAAATCTCTCCCCAGTGGAGGTACAGAGCTCCTCCTGAGAACATCATCTCCCCAGAGGAACCCAAAGTCCAAGCCACAAACATGCAGACGGAAACAAATAAGTCACACTCTGGGACTCGAATGGCAAATATCATCAAAACCCTGTACTGGGGGTTCAACAGAAGGACGGGGTGAAAACATCTCTGAAGATATCAACATTAAAGAGAAGAACCATGGAGTCAGGACGTGCAACGTCTCATAATTAGATACGTTTAATATCAGATTATTAAAAAAAACTGCAATAGATCAAATAAAGAAGGATTTATTTAAACGCTGACTGTGTAACAGATCGTCTGGTTTCTTTTGGCAGCCGAGCATAAGCACTATTTGGAGAATCTCTCTCTCTCTCTCTCTCTCTCTCTCTCTCTCGCTAAACAGCATGGCACGTAACATAAGCAGACACCAGAATAGTTTCCATCTTGGCTTCAGTGACTCACAGGAGGACAAAAAAGGAAGGACGTTAGAGATTTGGGAGTCTGAGAGCCGGCTTTGACGCGGGTGAAAGGATTATGTGCTCCTGGGACACGGCCGAGAGCTGGTGAAAACACGAGTCTCTTCTCTCCTACATGACACCATCCCACAAACACAATGTGGCCAAAAATATCGGGACTTTTCCAGCCGTATGCGATTCTTATCCAAACTGTTAGCCTCAAGCTGGAGGTAGACGATTGTATAGGAACAGAGGTGCACACGTGTACCGAACCCTTTTTACGTGCGGAACATAGTTACAATCTAAGTTCCCTCAGGAACGTATTAAGTGGTGGACCGTGAGTTTGTTTTTTCTCCGCCTTGCACTGTCACGTACTGGAAATACAATTTGTAGTGCGTTGTTCTGCGCACTCGAGAAATCCCTGCCGATTTCTGGTCATCACTAACGCTATGGATTCTTCAGCGTTTTTATGTCCGGCTTCCTGAAATTTTCTTTAAAAAAAAAAAAGCAGAAAATCCTGATAATTCTGCATATCGAGGGAGTGGATGAATGAAGGATGGAAGGAATGAAGATATTTGTTAAAGTCTGCTGAAATAAGTACAACAGTTAAGTATCTTTAGAAAATTAAATATTAAATGTACACACACACACACACACACACACACACACACACACACACACACACACACACACACACATATATATATATATATATATAGACACACAGACACATCTGTATTACCCAAATGGGGTCTAACAATTATAAACTATTTAAATTAATTTTTTACATTCATTTAATTGTATTTCAACAATTTAATTTTAATTGCCAATTTAATTAATATAATCAAAAAGCTAATTGTATCAATTTTATTTTATTTTCACATTTTATTTTTATCAAATAATATTTTATAGTTTATGTAAACAAGTATTTTATTTAAAATTGATTTGTTGATGCTCACAAAAGTTATTAATAATAATAATAATTAATAATAATAATAATAATAATAATAAATCTCCACAAGATCTAGCAGAACATCTTCACAGAATAATGACGCTTATTATAACAGTAAATGGAACTAAATGTGGAATGTGATGTTAAAAAAAATGCAACAATGCATCTAAAACTCAGCAGGCCTCAGGGAAAGATAAATCTCAGAAGCCCTTTAACTTTGGCTCAGTTTTAACTTCCTGGCTTCAAACAGGAAGCAAAGTTCACCGCTCAGGAAGTTCTTGAACAACCCGAGGTGAGGTCGTGTAAACGCTGCGCTGCTGCTCGGCTGTGCGGTCACCCGTCTGAGAACACAACAAGGACAACCGCAGAAGCTACTGCATTCTGTCCAACAACACTAATCACTTCTGAGGAGCCTGTGATCTGTCTTCAGCAAACAACCAGTAAAGTCAGGTACTGATGGAGGTGAGGTGAGGAGGTCTGGAGTGCAGTCAGTGTTCACATTCAAAGTTCACTAGGGTTTGGAGCTTTAAAGCAGAAGATCTTCCACTCTAACCCATGGAAAGCAGATCTTCATGGAGATGGATTTGTGCATTTTCTGTCATAATAAAACAGATTCACTCTACCAAATGCATCCAAAGACATCCTGTACAATTGTGTTTGGTGAAGAACCACATATGGATGGAAAAGTCAGGTGTCCCAATACTTTTGGTCACATAGCTAAATATGAGCTTGATCAGAGAAATCCAGTTACCTGACCCGCAGGTGTGGTGTCGACTTGAGTACACTGCATGTATGAAGTGGTATCAAAAGGTTTCAAGACTAGTTTTGTAACACGCCAACTAACGGCAGCACGAGGCTGCAGACACAGTCAGTCACAGGGAGCACCACAAAATACAAATATATCATATTGTGATGATTCTGTAAATCTGGTAGTGTTGATCTCTGCTGCTCAGACATTAAAAGACCAGAGTAAAAAGAAAAAACAAAAAAATACCATGTGCTGCTGTTTAATTATTAATAATCGCAATCGTCTGCAAGTTTCTGCTGTATAAAGGGAATAAAACAATACTGTTTTAATAACTTAACCGCACAACTTACAGTTTATTCCTTTTTTAATGAGTCGCTGTTTTTAACTACGTTGTCAAATCATTATTTACGGGAGTTAAAATGTAAAGATAAAAAAGAAATTAAAATGCCCCGCCCCCTTCCCCCTAACAACCACCCACGAGCCTCCTGCTTTTCTAAACACATACATTCACTCAGGACTTTCCCGATCCGTCCCTCAGATGCAGGATAAACCCGGCTTAACCGAGCCCAACGTCCTGCAAACCAAAAACCGTTTTTTTTCGGTGAAGCCCCGCCCCCTTCCTGTATGGTAAGCCGGCTTACGCATCCGTCATCATCACCAGCAGCACACAACGTAATCCCCTTTAACCCGACTGCACTAATTAATAGGCCTACAGGAGCTGCTGAGAAAGCACAAGTGCAGATAATCAGCTCTCCATTCCCATCGCACCGAAACCTGCAATCCAGCTGAGACCCGTGTGCTGTACGGATTGTTCCATTCAGGACTCCCGGATGGTACGGTCTAAAAGCTTTTACGCTTGAATGAAACCTCGTAGACAGATGGAATGAGTTTTCCTTTTGCATAGATTTTCGTTTTTTTATTTTCTTCCCTTCAGAGCAGGAGCTGGGTGTGGCCAGAGCAGGGGCTGGGTGGGGCCTGGGGGTGGCCAGGGAAGGGGCCTGGGGTGTGGCCAGGGCAGGGGCTGGGTGGGGCCTGGGGGTGGCCAGGGCAGGGGCTGGGTGGGGCCTGGGTGGGTCTTTAACCCCTTGTTATTTAAAATAGTGGTATAATATTATAAATAATTTTTTGTTTTTTTACTGTTTTTGACCATAATAATAATAAATAATAAAACAGGTACTTTAAACAACAATTATCACTGAGAATTAATATTAGTACATATTTATTTATTATTAACAATTATAATTAAATAATATTCGTTGATGAATTTCTTCTCTTTTTCCATCATCCATAGCGTTGCACTCAGTTGGAACGATAATGAATGGGCATTGGGTGTCTAGATGAAGATGAGGTTCCCTTTTGATTTTGGTTCCTCTCAAGGTTTCCTTATTTCATCTCAGGAAGTTTTTCCTTGCTCCAGTCACCCTTGGCTCACTCATTAGGGATAAACTATAGACTTACCGATTCTAAGTTCGCATTTGTATCACGATGCATTGTTCTTAACGCGTTCTCATCAGTAAAAAACTATTTATTTATGTATATTTGTGAGCGATATTCTACACCTAAGTGGATTTCTCCTTGTTTCTCGAGCATGTTCTCTCAGCACCGCTGCTGCTACGTGAACGTGACGTATCGCATCACTACAGAGAGACGGAGGCGTGTCCTGAGTCACATAGAATACAGATTAACATGGCAGAGGTAGAGCTGTAACTTCCTGCAGACACAACAGGAAAAGAACATCTGGTTTTATTTATGGCTGCCAAAATGTATGCAATAACGCAAATTAATTTTAACAGCACTCAACACGATTACTGCAGTGTGCATTTCTGTTTGAGCATTTTTTTTACAAATATAAATAAATACAAACGAGGCGAAATTAAATCCTTCAACGCAACACACGTTTAGTTACGGCAAAGGCTGTGAATACTTATGTACATGTGATGAGTTTAAATTTTTTTTATTTGTAATAAATTTGCTAAGATTTTAAACACACTTTTACGTCATCATTCTGAGGTATTGTTTGTAGAATTTTGATCATTTTGAAAGTAAGGAATTTAATACACAAAATGTGGAAAAGGTGAGGCGCTGTGAATACTTTCCGCGATAAATTACGAGTTTGCTCATTACAACTATGCGATTAAATATTTTAATCGACTGACAGCCCTAGTTTTATTTCATCTTTTTGCGCTACAAAGGCGTGTGTATGAAAAGGCCATGCGTCAGAAGACACTTAAGTGAATTGATGATTTTCTGTCTGTCTGAACCAAAGGAATAAAAGTGAACTTTCTGCACTATATTGAACAGAGCATTAGGGCTGCACGATTAATCGAAAAATGAATCACGATCTCGATTCATACATACATTCGATCTTCTTTTTAAATGACGGCGATTCACGTGCATATATAGTATTTCCCTGTATTCAGATGCTGCATTCACGTGTTCACGTATTTACTTACAACAATCTAAGATGCTATATCAGTCAAACTTACTCACACTGTGTAAAACCAAACCCTATTTATTCACCAATCAGACCCGATCGTTTTGCTCCTCCCTCGTCCTTATTTGCGGCGTTCTGCTGTCACTCACGTGACGTGTATCAAAGCGGCAGACCCGAATACATTGGTGGATTTAGAGCGGTAACATAACTTGGTGGATTTAGAGCGGTAACGTTGGTTTCATTCAAAAGAGAGGAAAAAATGAGCGCCAGTTCGGAAATTCCTGGTGGGGACGATGCAGCAACATTGGTAAGGAAAAAAGGAGCACATTGCACCGTGTGGAATTTTTTCGGGTTTAAACCTGATGATGATGCGCAACGACTCGTAATCTGTAAGCAGTGCTTTGGCATTGTGGCAGCCCCGCAAGGTAACACCACCAATCTCTACAACCACCTCAGACGTCACCACAAAATACAGTACGAGTTAGCCATGAAAGACAAGGGAGCCACACCAAAAAATACCAGCCGCCAGACCACACAAACTTCAATAACTCCGACATTACACGGTGCATCCCCATACCCCTCAAGTTCCCAGCGGCACAAAGACATAACAAACGCCATCGCTTATCACCTAGCTAAAGACATGGCTCCTATAAACACTGTTGAAAACGAGGGATTTAAGGCAATGATAAAGACTTTAGACAAGCGCTACTGTCTGCCCTCTCGCAACTATTTTTCATCCGTTGCGTTGCCAGGTCTATATACTCAGTGTCGCATGACAGTCGAGAAAGAACTGCAAAATGCAAATTACTACTACTTTTATTATAACTGAAAATCCTGTGTAGCACTGTTTTTACTTGAGTGCAATAAATGTTTTGGTTGAAAACATGAGAATCGTGTGAGAGAATCGTGCTCTCAATTCCCATGGAGAAAAATTGTGATTCACATTTTAGCAAGAATCGTGCAGCCCTACAGAGCATCATATTTTTTTCCCCACTGCCTTGCTGCACATCCCTAACATACATATATAACTTGTATATAAAGTTATATTCATGACTGCTGCAGGATGAATCTGTGCACCACACATGGTGCTTCTTGAGTTAGTGATGGTGTAGTAATTCTCACAATGCACTGCAGCAGTTCAGTGTACGTGAGTTCACTGCACGTCCAGCACTATTAAAATGTCAGTGTTAACAAAGAAGTGCTCCCCAGTCACCCTGTTTCAGCTCCTACATCACCATGGAGAACGCACAGGGGTCACACAGGGGTCGCACGACATCTCCTGCTCCCCCTGCTGGCTGATGTGGGAAACAGGGGCGAGACAGTGATGTCTCGGTGTGAGAAAAACAGAATTACGATTCATCTGAGCAGTTTCTCTACTCGTCTCACACCGAGATTAACAACTCCAAACGGCCGAAGTCAATGTGAACACATTATGTGAGAAGCATGAAGTTCCTACACGTGAAAAAACACTGATCAATGGTGAGGTACGGTTTTATCTCTGTGTGTTGGCATTCGGAATTCCTTTCATGTCCTGCACAAACCAGAATAACTTATTTTTACACTGTAATGATGTGCACGAGTTTACAATTGGTTAGTAAGTTAGGCCACACCCCCTTTCTCCTCCCCTCAGTTCTCATGATGCTGCTGTGAGTTTAAACATGGAGATCTAAAACCGGGATCGATCGATCGATCGATCGATCTATCTATCTATCTATTCAACCAAATATCTATCCATCCATCCATCTATATATCCATCTATTGATTTATCTATCTACCCATCCACCTGTCTATCATCTATCTCTCCATCTACCTACCAATCCACCTGTTGATCTATCCATCTACCCATCTATCTATCTCTGTTTACCTACTTACCCATCCCCATCTATCTGTCCATCTACCCATCCCCTGTCTATCTATTTGTCTACCTACTTACCCATCCCCATCCAAGTCTAAAAGAGAGTCCGCTCGACCCGCTTGTGGATTGCTGCGTGTTTGAACAGTTACAGTTTTATACTCTTAAGAAACGACTGTTTCTGCAAAATGTAGTTGAGTAAAGAAATAAAAGATTCGACTTTAAAATGTAGTGAAGTTACAGTGAAAATCTCCTCAATTAGAAATAATTCAGTAAAGTACAAAACTGTAGACAGTAGACTGGTGTGTGTGTGTGTGTGTGTGTGTGTATAGAGAGCAGTATATGGGTTAACTGGTGTGTGTGTATCGAGAGCAGTAGACTGGTGTGTGTGTGTGTGTGTGTGTGTGTATCGAGAGCAGTAGACTGGTAAACTGGTAGACTGGTGTGTGTGTGTATAGAGAGCAGTAGACTGGTAAACTGGTAGACTGGTGTGTGTGTATAGAGAGCAGTAGACTGGTAAACTGGTAGACTGGTGTGTGTGTGTGTGTGTGTGTGTGTGTGTGTGTGTGTGTGTGTGTATAGAGCAGTAGACTGGTAAACTGGTGTGTGTGTGTGTGTGTGTGTGTGTGTGTGTGTGTGTGTGTGTGTATAGAGACCAGTAGACTGGTAAACTGGTGTGTGTATAGAGAGCAGTAGACTGGTAAACTGGTGTGTGTGTGTGTGTGTGTGTGTGTGTGTGTGTGTGTGTGTGTGTGTGTGTATAGAGAGCAGTAGACTGGTAAACTGGTAGACTGGTGTGTGTGTGTGTGTGTATAGAGAGCAGTAGACTGGTGTGTGTATAGAGAGCAGTAGACTGGTAAACTGGTAGACTGGTGTGTGTGTATAGAGAGCAGACTGGTAAACTGGTGTGTGTGTGTGTGTGTGTGTGTGTGTGTGTGTGTGTGTGTGTATATAGAGAGCAGTAGACTGGTAAACTGGTAGACTGGTGTGTATAGAGAGCAGTAGACTGGTAAACTGGTGTGTGTGTGTGTGTGTGTGTGTGTGTGTGTGTGTGTGTGTGTGTGTGTATATATAGAGCAGTAGACTGGTAAACTGGTAGACTGGTGTGTGTGTGTGTGTGTGTGTGTGTGTGTATATAGAGAGCAGTAGACTGGTAAACTGGTAGACTGGTGTGTGTATAGAGAGCAGTAGACTGGTAAACTGGTGTGTGTGTCTGTGTGTCTGTGTGTGTGTGTGTATAGAGAGCAGTAGACTGGTAAACTGGTGTGTGTGTGTGTGTGTGTGTGTGTGTGTGTGTGTGTGTGTGTGTGTGTGTGTGTGTATATAGAGAGCAGTAGACTGGTAAACTGGTAGAATGATAAACTGGTATGGTGTGAGATGAACAGGAAGTCTGAGCTCCTGTAAGAGTCTGACCTGATGTGGAGCCAGGACAGCATGGGTGTGGTCCCTCCCCCAAATACCCACACGGTGAAGAAGACGATGAGGAGCGTGGTGGTGAACATCGTCTGCCTCGCGTACGTCGCCGTGTCACGGATAGCCAGCGCAAATGCCATCGCTCCTCGCAGTCCTGCAACACACACACACGCACACACACACACAAGTTTATACACAAACTACACAAATCCTTACGTTCAGAAGAGAGAAAGCTTTAAACTATATAATTTACCTCAGTTTTTTCCCAGAATGCACCATTTAGCACCGCTAATCCATTCAGCGTCTTCCATTACAAAATATTAGCTTAGCTTTAATGCTATATTTGCAAATCTACCTCTTCCACAGCTGCCTTACTGCAGTAACCTGCTCACTCACAATCTAATGCTAGAATCACTACTATAGACGCTAGAATGCTAATATTTGCCTAAATGCTATATCACAATCATTAATACAACTGAAGCTAGCTAGCATTTGCCAGAAAAATACTTCACTATGCTATAATACCAGCTCAACGCCAGCAACTACAATGCTAAGCTAAGTTTAACATGGTGTATTTTGCTCGCAAGCTGATTAAGCAAACAGATTAGCAATATAGCTCGCCATCAAAAACCAGTTATATTCATCATTTGCTAATGTTAGCAATAATTGATCTACCAAGCTAGCTATGATTTGAGTTGCAATATGTAACCCAAATCCAGTTGCTAGACAGCTAACATTAAGATAACTGTCAAGTAAATGATCATTAGGGTAGCAGTCTGACAAGCTAGCTTTTAAACTGTTTGAGATCGACACTAAATTGACCGTTATGTGATATCAGCTAGTAGCTAATTTATCCAGCATGCTAGTTATTAAACAAACAATTATAGTATAGTTTCAATATTATAGCTTTTTTTTTATAGCCAAGTTTGCTAACTAGCTAGCTACTGGTAAAAGTACAAAATGTGTAATAATGCTAGAAAGCTAACATTAGGGTAACTGTTGCGGTTTGTAAACCTGCAGGTGAGCTTGATCGCGTTCTAGCTAACACTAGAAAGAAAAACGTAGCCAGCTTAACATTAGGTTCCGTTTATAGCTAAAACTAGATGCTAAGAAGCTAATCTTAGCGGTCTTAGATGTTTTAGATCATGCTGTTGAAAAGCAGCAGCCATGTTAGCAAGCTGACATCAAATAAACTACAGTGTGATGTAACAGTAGAGAACGCTACATTTAAACACTAGCTAATGTTTTGAAATAATAGCTAATATTAAGCTAACTTTATCACATTATAGATTCAATGCTCTAGCATGCCAATAATCGGCTAGCGATTAGTTTGCGTGTTTAAAATGAACTCTGGACGAGTCTGGACGAGAGCATGTCTGGGTTCTTCGCTAGCTCTTTGATAAGGGAGGATTAGCGAACTACACTATGACTCATTTCTCTTAGTTTAGTTCATGATGAGCTCCGTTATGGTGATGAACAATGAAAGAATTTAACAAGTTAGCGCCTGCCAAAAGATCGCTAACACACACACACACACACACACACGAGTTTGGCTGTCATTCAAGATGGAAAAGATGATACCTGCGAACATCATCATGTGCTGGAAGTTGGCACCGATTTTGTGTCTGCGTCCGAGGTTCAGCAGGAAGGACAGAGGGTAGATGTTCGAGGCTCGCCCAATAAAAATGGCGATCTGAGGATCAGGATGGAGTTAAAGAAACTAAAAGCGAACACAAACTCCAAAGACACGAGTAGTTGATTTGGTTTGGTTTAAAGTGGCACCATGTCATGTTTACCTTCTTTTGCAGATTGTAAAAGGTCTTAAAGTAGCAGTATGTGATTTTTAGTGCCCTCTGCTGCCTGCAAGGTTTCTTAAAGCAGCACTATGTGTTTTAGTACTGCTTGCTGGCTGAAAGATTTCCTAAAGCAGCATTATGCGATGTTTAGCACCCTTGGTTGCTTGTAAAATGTTTTTAAAGCAGCAGTATGTAATGTTTAGCACCCTCTGCTGCCAAAAAGCTTCTTGAAGCAGCAGTATGTAATGTTTAGCACTCTCTGCTGCCTAAAAAAAAAAAGCTTCTTAAAGTAGCAGTATGTAATGTTTAGCGCCCTCTGCTGCCTAAAAAAAAGTTTCTTGAAGCAGCAGTATGTAATGTTTAGCGCCCTCTGCTGCCTAAAAAAAAGTTTCTTGAAGCAGCAGTATGTAATGTTCAGCGCCCTCTGCTGACTAAAAAAAAAAGTTTCTTGAAGCAGCAGTATGTAATGTTCAGCGCCCTCTGCTGCCTAAAAAGTTTCTTGAAGCAGCAGTATGTAATGTTTAGCGTCCTCTGCTGCCTAAAAAAAGTTTCTTGAAGCAGCATTATGTAATGTTTAGCGCCCTCTGCTGCCTAAAAAAAAGTTTCTTGAAGCAGCACTATGTAATGTTTAGCGCCCTCTGCTGCCTAAAAAAAGTTTCTTGAAGCAGCAGTATGTAATGTTCAGCGCCCTCTGCTGCCTAAAAAAAGTTTCTTGAAGCAGCACTATGTAATGTTCAGCGCCCTCTGCTGCCTAAAAAAAGTTTCTTGAAGCAGCAGTATGTAATGTTTAGCGCCCTCTGCTGCCTAAAAAAAGTTTCTTAAAGCAGCAGTATGTAATGTTTAGTGCCCTCTGCTGCCTAAAAAAAAGTTTCTTGAAGCAGCAGTATGTAATGTTTAGCGCCCTCTGCTGCCTAAAAAAAGTTTCTTAAAGCAGCAGTATGTAATGTTTAGCGCCCTCTGCTGCCTAAAAAAAGTTTCTTGAAGCAGCAGTATGTAATGTTTAGCGCCCACTGCTGCCTGAAAGATTTATTAAAGCAGCAGTATGCAAACTTTAGTGCCCACTGCTACCTTAAACAGTCATTCTATTTAAAAAGCAGTATGTATTCTTCAGCAGCATAGTATGTGCTCATTAGCGCCCTCTGCAGCATGAGAAGTCTTCTGCTTAAATAAACCGTTCTTAAAGCGCCCTCTGCTGCCTACTAATATATTATTATTATTATGATTAATAATGATCTCATTGTTAGAGGATACGAAAGCTCCCAC